>NC_068334.1:10930723-11213223 GCF_000147395.1 Oryza glaberrima | reverse complement strand
TCGTACGCGCCTTCCACCAACTCAACTTCGACCTTGGAGTATCCTGCTGGAATCGGCCTGCAGTGGTAAGTCCCTGAAGGGTCCGTTGGGATGGCCATGCCCGATGCCACCTTCACGTGGTGAGAGGTTATTTATTAGTAATCAACATATATAAGCAGCAACTTGCTGAATGGACAAGTCTAAAATCTATAAACTACGAGCTTACCTTTATTGATAAGTTCTTGAAGGGAATATGCAGCTCACATGGTGTCCACTGAGTGATGTCATCAACGGGGCAGGTGGTTTCGTCCTTGGTTTGCATGGCGTCCATGCTCTGTGATCCTACCTGCCCCATCAAGGCGCAGCTGCTACGATTGCCAGAAGGGCTCACTATTGAAGGAGGAATGTACGGCTGGGGATCTTGGGACCGATGTGCGGCCATGCGTTCATCAACCTTCCTAGCCACCTCCTCTTGCATGCTGAGCTCGTAGCTCGATACCCTGTATTCAAGATCTGCAATCTTCGCCTCGGTATCTCTCTTGCTCCTCATCCGACTCCTGTACGTGTGAATGTCCTCCTTGAATCCAATCTTCCACGGAATCACCCCTTTCCCTCGTGTTCGTCCTGGATGCTCGGGAGTCTGCAGGGCGAGTGACAGCTCGTCCTTCTCTCAGTCGGGTCGGAACGTGCCCTGAGAAGAGGCTTCCACTGCGTCCGTTAGTCGACGCGCAGCCTCGCGTATCTGATCGCTGAAAACCAGGGAGCCATCAACTAGGTTGAGCGTTCCACCGTGAGCATAGTACCAGAACTTCGATCGATCCGGCCATTTAGAGGTGGCCGGTTCGATACCCCTCTCAAGCAAGCTTGCCTCCATCTCCTCCCACTTCGGCACGCTATAGCCGCCTGACCCCAAGTGGTGATGGTACTTCTTCTTGGCGGCATTTTCTTTGTTTCTTTCCATCATCGCCTGCCCTTGTTGTCCTGTCTTATATGCAACGAACTCGTCCCAGTGATCCCTTAGCTTCGGGAATGTGTCGAAGTTCGGTGTCTGCCCCTTCAGGATGTATTTCTAGTACAGATCTCCCTTGAAGCTCTGAAACTGTTCTGCCATTTTCTTTAGAGTCCACCTTTTCACTTTGTCCTCTGTACCTGCGGGAAGGGTGAATGTCTCGAGCATTGTGGTCTACAGCATCTCTTTCTCCGAATCTGGGACAAAGCTCTCATGATCTCCGCGTGCCCTTGTTCTGCACCAGTACACCGTACTGACAGGCACGTTATCCATCACAACCCAACCGCTGTGTCGTACGTAGTTCTTGGCTGCTTCTGCCGGGGCACTAGGTCGGCCGTCTTCGTCCACTTCCATTATGATGTGCCGACCCTCTAGCTTCTTCGCGGCACCTCGTTGCCCGCGTGCCCTCTTCTGTCCAGCGGAGGGTTGACTTCCACTAGCCTCCTCCTCCTAGTTCCCCTCCGCATCCCTCTCCATGTTCCCCTCCTGGTTCCCCTCTGCATCCCTCTCCACGTTCCCTTCCTCGTTCAAGTACTGGTTTAGATCCTCGTTCCCCTCTTCTTCGTTCCAGTACTGGCTGCTTCCCTCCGCGATTGTATCGTACAGTATCTGTTCCTCATCGCGATCAGCCATCTGTTCATACAAGAAATATTTGCTAAGTCTATAGGTCATATTTGCTTTAACAATCTTATATGCTAACAATTATATATGCTAAGTCGTCTAAGTGTCATACATTACAACCCTAGATAATCATATATGCTAAGTCTAAGTGTCATATATTAAATCTAATAGTCTTAATTGCTTTAAAAATCTAACAATCATATATTTACATCACTTGCCTGCGTGAATTCCTTCGAGGGCTAGCTACCACTCCGGCTTGAGGGACGACGACGACAACATCTTTTCTGCAACATACAAAAAAATGCATTAGGATAAACGCAAAGTAACATATATTGTATTTCACGTTCGCGTTCTCGTTAAGTTCACGTTTCGTTCACGATCGTTCACGTTCGCGTTCTCGTTAAGTTCACGTACGTTCGTTCGTTCACGTTAACGTACGTTAAGTTCACGTTTCGTTCACGTTCGTTCACGTTCACGTTAAGATCACGTTCGTTCACGTTCGCGTTCACGTTCACGTATGTTCGTTCGTTCACGTTCACGTTAAGTTCACGTTCGTTGAAGTTCACGTACGTTCGTTCACGATCGTTCGTTAACGTTCACGTTGTCGTTAAGTTCTCGCCTAAGTCACATTTCGTTCGTTCACGAGCGATCGTTCGTTCACGTGGCGGCAGCGGAGCGGCGGCGTGGCGGCGCGGCGGCGGCTTGGCATGGCGTCGGCGTGGCGCGGCGGTGGCGTTGCGCGGCGGCGGCGTGGCGGCACGGCGGTGGCGTGGCGCAGTGGCGTCGTGGCGTCGCGGCGGCGTGGCGCGGCCCGTCGTCGTCGGCAGTACCGGCGCGACGTCGTCGCTGGTGGCGGCCGCATCGAGGTCGGGGTCGGCATCGTCGGGAGGCGGAGTCGTGTTCGGCCGCGACGACGTCGGCGGCGGCGTCGGCAACGAGGCGGCCGGCGGCGGTTTGGGGAGAGAGAGAGAGAGAGAGATCGAGGTCGTCGAGAGAGAGAGGGAGGCGGCGGAGGCGGCGACGACGACGCCCACGAGACGACGGCGAGATACTACGGCGGTGTCGGCGCGGGGATGCCCTAGGCAGTGGCGGCGAAGGAGAAGCCGAGAGAGATCGATTGGGGAAAAACTTCTAAGTGTTGGTGGAGAAGACGAGGGCACGCATCGGGAATATATATACCCCTAGATCTTTAGTCCCGGTTCGTAAGAACAACTGGGAGTAAAGATATCTTTAGTCCCGGTTGTTCTCCTCAACCGGGACTAAAGATATTTTCCCGCTATTTCCAAATTCTTTTTAAACCTGGTTAGGGTTAAGAACCGGGACTACTGATAAACGCACTGAATATTGATTTTCATTACATATGTGTTTCTAAAATAGAAAATAATGCATTAAAATTATTTAAAGTCGAAAAATTAATGACATTACTTCGAAAAATTATTGTTGTCTGTAGTAAGTTAAGTGGATAAAACGTAATAATCAAATATATGATTTAAAATTAATAAAAATTCTAATAATCATATATAATTAGCATATGCATGATATTAAATTGTTAAAAACTCTAATTAACATATGTACATACCACATGCATGATTTAAAATTAATAAAAATTCTAATAATCATATATAATTAGCATATGCATGATATTAAATTGTTAAAAATTAAACTTTAACATATGTACATACCACACGCATGATTTAAAATTAATAAAAATTCTAATAATCATATATAATTAGCATATGCATGATATTAAATTGTTAAAAATTAAACTTTAACATATGTACATACCACACGCATGATTTAAAATTAATAAAAATTCTAATAATCATATATAATTAGCATATGCATGATATTAAATTGTTAAAAACTCTAATTAACATATGTACATACCACATGCATGATTTAAAATTAATAAAAATTCTAATAATCATATATAATTAGCATATGCATGATATTAAATTGTTAAAAATTAAACTTTAACATATGTACATACCACGTGCATGATTTAAAATTAATAAAAATTCTAATAATAATATATAATAAGCATATGCATGATATTAAATTGTTAAAAACTCTAATTAACATATGTAAATGCCACATGCATAATTTAAAACTTTTAAAAATTCTATTTATCGCATATAACTAGCATTTGCATGATTTAAAATTGTTAAAAACTCTAACTAACATATGTAAATGCCACATGCATGATTTAAAACTTTTAAAAATTCTAATTATCGCATATAACTAGCATATGCATGATTTAAAATTGTTAAAAATTCTAATAATCATACATAATTAACATATGCCATACAACAATTGATTTATATGGATAATCAATACATCCAAAATAGTTTACATCGTGTACACAATAATTACGACAATACATCGGCGGTGACGGTTGACCGCACGTACTTTCTCCTCACTATTGTTCCCACCTTGTGATCGCTACGTGAGTAAGGTGTGTCTTCATTTGATAGGAGGATGCTAGGGTCAATCGTCACCGTGAAAGGGGGTTGCCCATCCAACTGATCTTAATCCTCGTCAGTCTTGTCCTCAACTCCGACGATATTTCTTTTGCCTGGGAGAACCACGTGACGCTTCGGCTCATCAGGCCCTCTGCCCTTCTTTCCTTTGCTAGACATGTACTTCACGTAAAAGACTTGCGTTACATCATTGACAAGGACAAAAGGTTCGTCCGAGTATCCAACCTTGTTAAGGTCAACCATTGTCATCCCACTGTCATCAATCGTTACGCCTCCACCAGTCAACCTAACTCATTGGCACCGGAACAGAGGGACCTTGAGAGGACCATAGTCAAGTTCCCATATGTCCTCGATGGCACCGTAATACGTGCCAGTTGTTCCATCGTGTCCCATGGCATCGATACAAACAACGCTGTTTTGGTTCGTGCTCTTCATGTCTTCGGCTCTCGTGTAGAATGTGTACCCATTGATCTCATATCCCTGGAATGTCGCGATCGAGCCAGATGGTCCCCTCGCCAAGAAGGCCAGTTGTTGGTTAATCGTCTCGTTACCCATGAGATGTTGTCGTAGCCACGCGGGGAAAGTATCAATGTGATGCCGTGTAATCCATGTATCGGACTTACCGATGTTTCTGGCGCAAACTAGAGCCAAGTGCTCCTCGATGTAAGGAGCTACCAATGAAGATTGTTGCAGAACCGTGAAATGGGCTTTACGGAATAAATTGTTGTCTACCGTCATTATTGCTTTCCTTCCGAGAGTTCCCGTAGTCTCCCTTCATGGCGTGATTTAGGTACCCAGATTGGGCGAAGGTCTTCAATAAATTCTACGCAAAATTCGATGACCTCCTCTGTTCCATACCCCTTGGCGATGCTTGCCTTTGGACGAGCACGATTACGAACATACTTCTTTAGAACGCCCATGTACCTCTCGAAAGGAAACATGTTGTGTAGGTACACAGGCCCGAGAATACCGATCTCTTTGACAAGGTGACAAAGCAGATGCGTCATTATATTGAAAAATGACGGTGGAAATATCAACTTAAAACTGACAAGACATTGCACCACATCATTCTGAAGGGCTTCTAATCTATCCGGATCGATGACCTTCTGCGAAATTGCGTTCATGAAAGCACATAGCTTTGTTATTGTTGCCTGGACATTGTCTGGAAGGATACCCCTTATTACAACTGGTAGCAGTTGTGTCATCAACACGTGACAGTCATGAGACTTTAGGTTTGTGAACTTCTTCTCCTTCGTGCTTATTATTCACTTTATATTCGTGGAGTATCCTGACGGTACATTTATGCTCTCCAAGCATTCAAACATACTTTCCTTCTCTGCCTTGCTAAGAGTGTAGCTGGCTGGACTCAAGTAATGGCTTCCTTTCTCCTTTGGTTCCGGGTGAAGGTCGCCGCGTTGTTCCATATGCTTCAGATCATTACGTGCTTCCAGTGTATCTTTCGACTTTCCATATACACCTAGGAAGCCAAGAAGGTTTACGCAAAGGTTCTTAGTGAGGTGCATCACGTCGATTGCGTGGCGGACGTCCAAGAATTCCCAATAGGGTAACTCCCAAAATATAGAGTTCTTTTTCCATATCGCCGCATGACCATCTTCGCACTCTATAGGCTGGCTTCCAGGCCCCTTTCCGAACACTAATTTAAGATCTTTAACCATAGCAAACATTGTTTTCCCGCTGCGATGTTTAGGCTTCGTACGGTGGTCCGCCTTATGTTTAAAGTGCTTGTCTTTCTTCCGTACCGGGTGGTTTGCAACAAGGAATCGACGATGACCCATGTACACAACCTTCCTACAGTGCTTAAGATACATACTTTCTGTTTCATTCATACAGTGAGTGCAAGCCTTGTACCCCTTGTTGGACTGACCGGAAAGGTTGCTAAGTGCAGGGCAACCGTTGATGGTTACGAACAGCAGTGCTCGTAGGTTAAATTCCTCCTGTTTGTCCTCGTCCCACATAGGGACACCTTCCTTTTTCCACAACAGTTTAAGATCTTCGACCAGTGGTCTTAGGTACACATCGATGTCGTTACCAGGTTGCTTGGGGCCTTGAATAATAATCAGCATCATTATGTACTTCCTCTTCATGCATAGCCAAGGGGGGAGGTTGTAGATACACATCATAACGGGCCAAGTGCTATGGCCACTGCTCATCTCTCCAAAAGAATTCATGCCATCCGTATTTAAACCAAACCGTATGTTTCGTGCGTCCTTTCCAAAGTCTTTAAATTTTCTGTCGATGTTTCGCCACTGCGAACCATTGGCGGGGTGTCTCAGCATCCCGTCCTGTTGATGCTCTTCAGCGTGCCATCGCATCATTCTAGCATTCCCCTTGTTCCTGAACAAACGCCTTAGCCGTGGTATTATAGGGAAATACCA
The DNA here is from genome assembly GCF_000147395.1 of Oryza glaberrima. Classification (NCBI taxonomy): domain Eukaryota; kingdom Viridiplantae; phylum Streptophyta; class Magnoliopsida; order Poales; family Poaceae; genus Oryza; species Oryza glaberrima. Next base: position 11,206,738 of record NC_068334.1, on the reverse strand, counting down.
CATCACCTTAGCAGGAATTCTCTTCTTTGTTAGCTGCCCGTCAACTTCTCCTGGATCGTCTCGTCTAATCTTGTATCGTAGTGCTTTGCAAATAGGGCATGCTTCTAGGTTCTCGTACTCCTCACCGCGATATAGGATACAATCATTCGGACATGCGTGAATCTTCTGAACTTCTAGTCCTAGAGGGCAGACTATCTTCTTAGCCTCGTACGTTGTCTCAGGCAATTTGTTTCCCTCCGGAAGAATGTTCTTGACGAGTTTCAATAAATCACCAAATGCCTTGTCCAAACTCCGTAAATGAATGAAACTCCTTCCCCGGTCCATTGCTATCGTCATCTTCGTCCCGGTGGCGGTGCTGGCATGGTTCCCATTTGTCTCGGAGTTCCAGACGAGATTGCTATTCAATCTAACACCATTTTTTGCCTTCCATTGCAAGAACTCCAGAGTGGTAACCAACTTTTTGTGCCCCTGCTCGCAACCTGGGTACAATGACGTTCTGTGGTCCTCTAACATCTTGTCCAATTTATGGGCCCCCTTTTCACTTTCGCAGTCCTCCTTGGCGTCCTGCAACATCTGACCAAGATCATCCGCAACGTCGTTACCATCAGCATCCCTTTCCTCCTCGCCCGTTTGATTTCCTTCAAATCCAGCGTACTGAGCAAAGTCCGAAATATTGTCGTCTTCCACTTCATCTTCTTCCATTTCAACCCCTTGCTCTCCGTGGGATGTCCAACAGTTATAGCTTGGCATGAACCCCGACTCAAACAAGTGGAAATGAATAGTCCTGGATGCAGAATACTCCTTCTGATTCTTACACTTATTGCATGGACAACAAATAAAACCCTTATGCCTGTTAGCTTCGGCCACTCTCAAAAAATAATGCACGCCGTCAATAAACTCTTTGGGCCGCCGGTCAGCGTACATCCATTGCCGATCCATCTACATGAGATGAAAAAAAATCGTACACAAATAATTATTCGTACAATAATGACAGTCATACAATAATTATAAAATAATTACAAACTCTTTCAACAGTTATACAATAATGACATATCATTATTCATACAAAAATTATAAAATATTACACAAAATAATTCGTATTTACTATTTCTAAAGTTTTAAACTAATATTAATGTGTTGTACTTCTTTTAATTTTCATTTTAGTTTGTTTTCTATTATTTAAGATTAACATTCACTATATTTTCCTTCTCAACTATTTTATAAAACCTTCTTTAGCAAATAAACTAAATTTCTATATATTCTTTCTTCCCCACACAAATTTTCTCTCTCATCAACTTACAACTAAATTTTGGAGACAAAAAAGTGTGCAAAACATAGCTCCAAATGTAATATGACAAAAAAAACATTGGAGGATGAAGTTGCTAACCTTTTAGGCACCTCCGATTTGTATATAATCACCAAAATAAATTCACTAGAAATTTTGGCATGACCTCCCCTCTTTTTTGAAGAAATTTTGAAGCTTGCTCGGGCAGCTGGAGGAGGAAGAAGACATATATATAGGGGTGGGACTTTAGTCCCGGTTGGTGTTATGAACCGGGGCTAAAGATCGCCGGGTCCCGGTTGGTGTTACCAACCGGGACTAAAGATCCCGGGGGGAGCCTGACAAGCCCTGACAGCATTTGAACCGGGACTAAAGATGATCGTTACCAACCGGGACTAAAGATCAAATATTCCCGTTACCCTTTTTAACCGGGACTAAAGATCATCTTTAGCCCCGGTTTTTATTGCAACCGGGACTATCGTGGAATTCGGCCGACCGACGAAAGATGGCATGAAGGCGCTAGGTCTGTTTGAAGTCGGTGCTGTCTCCGGAGGCCGAACTGGACTTGGACTTGGAATTATCATTGGAACGTGTGAAGTTATGTGCGTATCTGACGAAGTGATGTCCTCATCATCCTCCCCTTCTTGAATTGGAGTCGTCCTCGACTCAATCCCATCTTGTTGATCGTGTTCACTCTGTCGTCCAGGGGTCATCCTTGGAGGTATCTCATCATCAAAAACACCCTCATATTCCTGCAAAAGGTTAGTAACAGCGGGTAGCAAAGAATATAAAGTACTAGAAGCAGTAGCCAATGTGGGTATATGATCTTTGCAAAATAGAGCATAGCAACAAGAATCTGGCTCATCTAGTGCACAAATATTATATTTAGAAGCTAACAACGCACCCGTCAACTTAATTTCATTCTTTGTGGCACTTGGTTCTATTGTACTAGGTGAAGCAAGATTCTTAGTAATAATCTAATTTTCACTTTTTACTTTCTTTTCACATTCAAGTCTTGCAGGATCATCTTTCAAAGCAGCGGCTGGAGTCATAGAATGCAAAACAACTCTTTTACCATCGAACATAAATTTATATGTATTAGTACTACCATAAAAAACAACTTCTCTATCATATTGCCATGGTCGCCCCAAAATAACAGAACAAGCTTGCATATGCACAACATCACATTCAATTTGATCATGGTAGGAGCCTATAGAAAAAGGTATTTTAACCAAGCGGGTTACCTTCATCTTACCACATGTATTAAACCATTGAATATGATACGGATGTGGATGTGGATGGGTAGTCAAGCCAAGCTTCTTGACCATCTCTTCACTTGCTAAATTGTTGCAACTCCCGCTATCAATAATCACTTTGACGGTATGGCCTTTCACAAGAACTTTGCTTTGGAACAAATTGTGGCGTTGGTTTTGCTCTTCACACTTCTCTTTAGCACTAAGTGCTAGCTTGACAATTAGGCTAGGATACTGATCTAGCGACTCTGGATACAAATGGACTTCCTCGATGTCATTGTTATCTTGTCCTCCTGCGTGATCAGTGGCATCTAAAGCATATTCATCATCACAATCACTAGCAGAAGTATACTCACCATCAGCATTCACAAATAGAGCTCGCCGATTTGGACAGTCACTGCAATGTGTCCAATGCCATGGCACCTATGACATGTAGTATCACGGGTACGTCAGTGGAAACTACTGAAGTTTCACTCTTGGCTGGAGTCTGAACTGAAGCATTTTTGCTTGTTTCTTGAGCATGGGATGGCGTGGAGGTAGGTGGTGTGGAAGAAGCTGGATGAACGGCAGTAGTAGATTGACATGGTGTTGACTGTCGTGTAGAAGTAGCACCTGCAAAAGAACTCCTATGCTTGTTGCGTCCCTGCACTTCTCTTTCAGCTTTGCAAGCAAAATGGAATAATCTATTCATGGTATTGTATTCTTTATATTAAAGAATATCCCGAATCTCTCTATTAAGACCTCCATAGAACCTAGAAATTCTAGCATCCTTAGTTTCTTGCAAATCACAGCGTGACAAAGCAATCATCATCTCTTGATAGTATGTTTCTACATAATTGGGACCTTGTCTTAAAAGTTGCAGTTTATTTAACATGTCACGAGCATAGTAAGAAGGAACAAATCGAGACCTCATTGTACGTTTCATATCATCCTAGGTTCTAGGTCTAAGTCCTCTACCACATATATCATTCCACCATAGAAATGCAAAGGAGGTAAATTCACTACTGGCAGCTTTAACTTTCTTATTATCAGGAAAATCATAGCAAGAGAATTTTTGCTCAACAGCTAGCTCCCAGTCTAGATAAACAGAAGGTTCAAACTTACCATCAAAAGAAGACATAGTAAATTTTACCTTAGATAAAGGATCATCTTTGTCCCTAACTCGACGTCGTCTTCTATTTCCAACACTCTTGTCTTCCTCCTCATCATCAGCAATAGATTGCTCTTCGTCTTCATCGTCATATCTTTGGTGTCGATGAGCAGTGGCACCTGCACCTTCTTCACCTGCAGTCTCAAGTAAATCAATGCGTCGCACAATATTTTCATGTCCAATATTCATATTCTAAATGTTTTCAGTTAATTGTTTATGTGATTGATTCATTTGCTCAATTTGATCCACTACTTTCACCAGGCTTCACTTAAGGTTTTTAAATGTTTATCTGTGCTTTCCTTGTATGATTTACTATTACGCATCAACTCTTCATACCAAATTTCCATGCCCTTCAATTTATGCGCTAGATTCTCCAGTGTTGGTTCGTCGAAACTTGTACCTGATATCGTTAGCAAGCAAAAGAAACTCACAAGAAAGTGTCAGTTCCTAACAATCTATAGATATGTGGAGCTTTTGAAGGCACTCAACACTCAAGCATATATCAAATTCTTATAATATTCTCAAAGAATGCAAAACAGGTCAATCACTGTGGCTGGTTCGTGGCACAATGACACGCTTGATGAGTGGGGCGATTGCAAAGCCGGACCTGTAAAGGTTAGTAGTATGTGGATCTTGGTAGGCTTAACTATATCACAAGGAATAGCAAAAAATCAAACAGATTTGTGAAATTGAATAATAGTCCAAAGTACTAGTCAAAATTGCTGGCGGAGCCTAGACTCAATCATAGCTTAAGCAAGCAAATGATCACACTCGGACAATCCACAACTCGCTATAGTAAGCAACTCTCTCAGATCTCCAAGATTCCAACAACAAAAAAATTTCCACAATTTCTTTTCTGATTTTTTTTCTTCTCTTTTTTTTATTTTTTTCCCTTTTCTGATTTTTTTTGGTGCGGCTCTTTTTTTTTGGCACCTTCTGCCTTTTTCTTTCTTTCTTTTTTTTTTCTTGAACAAGTTGCAAGTGCGTGCGCGCGCATGCACAAATACAAGCAGCTGCTAGCTATTACTGTAAGAGGAGTTCACGTGCATGTATGGAACTTGCATGCATGGCTAAACAAAAGGAAACACACCAAGGTAATTAGGGAGATTAACTACAGAAACAAAGAAACTGAAATACGAGAAAACCGGACTTGCAGTTGCATGCACGAGATAACACGGGACCCACTCAGTTTCTGTGTTGCGCAAAACAGGAGAAAAACAATACAGATATTCCCCAACTATAAGGAAACCGACTCAAAATTTAGAGGAAACAGATCTCTATAATTCCTTGCGCAAGCAACAAACCAAATCATGAATGGATCGATCTGCCTTTTTTTTTTCCTTCAACCTAGCACAACCGAGATGCAAACTCAAACCAATATGAAACTAGGACTAAAGCCAGCACTCCCACTCGACAGTGGACAAAAAACTCAATAAAGCAAAACTGAATGAAATTGCAAGGCTCAAAACTAAAGTTTGGTGATGGAAAAAAAATATTGCGGCTGTATGGTAGACGATGGGAAAAAAAATTACAAAACTAAAATCCTCACCAGGCAACTAAAGCTCTGATACCCCCAACTGATGACGCGCTCTCTCTCGTGGCCCGATCTTCTGGTGAGGGGATAACTCTCGCTTTGATCGAGTGCAACGTTTGCGACGTGGCTACCAACCAAAACAAGTCCAGGGCGCCGTGCAATCGCTACACCACAAACGATGTCGTACCAACCGTGACGCGCGGTTGATGATCCCTGCAATGCAAACGAGAGAACACTGCAAGAAAAAGATAATATGCAATCTAAATATTGCGAATAGGTGATTAAGCATAAAGAAATAGTTGCGATTGAAGTGGTAGATCTAATCGACCCGGCAAATCAACACACCAACTATTGCGGGATCTGAATCTGTAGTCGCCGACTAATCGAGCGAGGACTAGAGACAAGGTGAATGGCACATGGCAAAATTTAACTAAACAAAACTCAATTGTTTTTTTATGTACAAAGCTATTTATAGAGGAAAATAAAGCTAGTGTTAAGTTAAAATTTGTGGAGGTGGAGGGGGCCTAGTCTATTACAAGTTCCAAGGCCCAAGTTCGGTTTCAGCAACAGCACTGTCTTGTTTTGGCGATTCCCATTTACTCGAGATGAATTTGGACATGAGACCGGATGCGTTTGAAAGGTAGCGAGATAAGCTTTCCACTAAGTCCAAGATCACCCAAATCGAAGTTGGCATGAAGGCGCTAGGTCCGTTTGAAGTCGATGCTGTCTCCGGAGGCCGAACTGGACTTGGACTTGGAATTATCATTGGAACGTGTGAAATTATATGCGTATCTGACGAAGTGATGTCCTCATCACATCCACACGATGCCACACACACTTTGTGTTAAGGTTTGGCAAATGAATGAATCTACCTAGCTATGACATGTGGAATAAAAGTGTGATCGACGAGATATAATTATATGGCATAAATTAAACATCCACCTAAAGGATTGTTACGCACCTAGCACGTATAACATGGTAAAGCGTGACATATTGAACCAAAACAGCATGACATTGTCATAGTGAACGTGCATAGTCAGTCGATGTCATGATTGATTAGACAAGTTCACTACGAAGTAGAAGATGAATTAAACCTGATACCGATTAGTGAGCAACTAATCAAAATTGAGCCTCAGTTAACACCATATATAGGTTCTGGGTTTGATCGACTCCATATATGGGAGCGAATTTTCCAAGATTTAATGGCTTTGTGATTTCAGTGGTAGGCGACGTACCCGTCGACAGCGAGGCGTCTGTAGTGACTTCGTTAATCTCCAGGATGGATGTGCCGGCCTAGTCTTCGAAGATGCTCATAGGGGTAGGGTTTCGTACGTGCGTTCGTAGGGGAGAGTGTGCGTGCATTGTGAGTGTTTGCGTTGCTGTACTGTGTTATATATATAAAAAAGAAACTGCAGTCCATTTCTGTGTTCTATAACCTACCCATAGATTTGGGATGAAAAACAAGCTGCCATGCCAAACACGCATTTAACACATGCTTGTCAAACGCGACAGAATTGTACGAACCTAATCCTCAAATACTCACAGTACTCTCTTTCTTTCTTTAATTAATACTAGGATCCTACTTCATTTGTACGTACCTACGTTTTCATCACGACCAAGGCAATCCCCTGTCGCTGCTGGGAAAGTTCCTGTACGTACTACGTCGCTGCGAAACAATTAGCCCCGGCTTTGTCGTGGTTATGTACTGACATAGGTAGGTGTGTGTAGCTAGCTTAACTACAATCAACATCGTCATAACCCATTCCGAGAGCGAGATTAATTAACCAGACGTCGCTGGTAATTTAAACTGGGCATGTATAAAATAGTAAAAAACCTACACCACGGCATCCCGTGGAGACGGGATCCCTTCCTCCTACCTCACTCACTCTCCTCCCCCAAATCACACAGCACTGCAGCCCTCCCTCTCCCTCTCCCCTCTATCTCTCTCTCTCTCAAGAAGGCCGAGCGGAGACGAAGCCGGCCGGGAGGAAGGGGTCGTCGTCGTCGTCTCCGACGGCTGAGGAGGAGGACGATGACGGCACTACGTCGGTGAGGTCGGCCAACCCTCGGCGGGGTCGCCCTCGAGCTCGCCTCCCCTCGCTGTGCCGCTCTGGCTCGCCGCCCTCGTCGGTCGGGTGTGCGCCGGGGAGTCGTCGCCCCGGGGAGGGCAGAAGCGGGAGCTCCCCTCGTCCTCGTCCTCGGCCTCGGCGTCACGCATCCCCGCTGCAGCCTGCCGCTTTTGCGTCTCCGGGATGGACGCCGGCAGCCCGCGTCGACCTGCAACAGGTAGGCCGTCAACCTCCTCCTCGGCTCCTCCTTGAGACTTCTCGTGCTCTCTGGCTCAGGCCTCGCCCCTCACCTCGCCGTGCCTCCTCGACGCCATCCTTCGCCATTGCGGCCCTCCCTCCCCCACGTCTCCTCCTCTTTTTGAGAGTACCCTCTGATACCCCATAAGTATCAGGCTTGATACATTGGTACCAAGGTTTGATACCTAGGTACCACTCGGTACCTTAGGTACCGGGCATCAGGTATCGGTCGATACCTAGTCGGTACCAAAGGTACCAGGTACCAACCGGTACCTAAGGTACCAGGTACTAAAGGAGCACACGTCCCTTACCTCGCCGTGCCTCCTCGACGCCATCCTCCGCCGTTGCGGCACTCCCTCCCCCACATCTCCTCCTCTTTTTGACGGTACCCTCTGATACCCCACAAGTATCAGGCTTGATACCTTGGTATCAAGGTTTGATACCTAGGTACCACCCGATATCTTGGGTACCGGGCATCAGGTATCGGTCGATACCTAGTTGGTATCAAGGGTACCAGGTACCAAGTACCAACCAATACCTAAAGTATCAGGTATCAGGTACCAACCGGTACCACTAGTACAGATCCTTCTATCTGTGACAGGCTCTAATATGCTTAGAAATAGCGGGCCGTCACAATGAAGTCATTTCAATCGGGCCGAAAAGTGCCCGATTGAGATATGGTCGCACAGACATGTTAGATGGGTATAAAACTTAAGCCCGTCACGGATGACACCTATCAGTGACGGGCCACAACTTTAGGCCCGATTGAGATAACATTCCATATCTCAAACGGGCCTAAAGTTGTGGCCCGTCACAGATGACCATCATTTGTGACATGCACCAACTTGAGGCCCGTTTGAGATAACAACTAGGCCCGTCACAGATGACTCATCAGTGACGGGCTATATACTTAATCTCTATCGGGCATGAACTAAAGCCCGTCACCGATGACTATTTTTCCATTTTTCATATGAAATGTTTATATTTGTAAGTTGACTATAGCAAAATAATTTTACGGGTAGTAAATGATTTCAAATGGAAAAAATATCAACAACAAAGTTGTATAGCTTATCAATATTTACAACTTTTAGTTTCGTCATTTTTCAATATAACTTTCTTTTGAACAGTTTGAATTTGAATTTAAAAATATGACAACTTCAAACAACATTTTCAAATACTAAATGATTTCAATTGAAAAAGTCATCAACAACAAAGTTGAATAACTCATCAAGATCTAAAACTTTTATTTTTGTTATTTCTTCATCTGACGAAATGTTAGTAATATTATTCATAAATTTTACATATATGTGTTATAGTTTATAAAATCAGATAAGAGATATGTCAATTTTGTGAACAATGTTACTATCACTTTGTCGTATGAAGAAATGAACAAAATAAAAGTTTTAGATCTTGATGAGTTATTCAACTTTGTTGTTGATGACTTTTTCAGTTGATATCATTTAGTATTTGAAAATGTTGTTTGAAGTTGTCATATTTTCAAATTAAAATTCAAACGGTTCAAAAAATGTTATATAGAAAAATGACCAAAATAAAAGTTATAGATTTTGACGAGTTATACAATTTTGTTGTTGATGACTTTTTCAGTTGAAGTCGTTCACTGATCTAAAATTCTATTTTAACTTTTCAAACTTTGAATTTCAAAATTCAAATTGTTTAAATAGAGTCAGATGGAGAAATGACCAAAATAAAAATTTTGCACCTCGATGAGTTCTACAACTTTGGTTTTGGTGACTTTTCCATTTGAAATCATTTAATAACCCCAATTTGACATCCTGGCCTAGGGCATAATAGGATTAATAGAATACTCGTACCAACATGTTACAATTACTTTTCCGAAAGCCAATCTCTAAAGAACTTTGACATTAAGTGTGCTTGGTCTAGAGCAATTTTGGGATGAGTGACCTACCAAGGTGCACACGAGTGAGGGCTAGCCAAAAAATAAAATTTATTTATTTTTGGAATATACTCATCTGTGACGGGCATTAATCTGTGACGGGCGCAAGTTGTGGCCCGATTGAGATAGGTCATCTGTGACGGGCTATAGTTTGACTGGTCGTCTGGGTCAAAGCTATCGGTGACGGGCTTTACTTAGAGCCCGATTGAGATAGAATCATCCGTGACGGCCGTTTGCCCGATTGAGATAGCTCTTCACATCAGCGACTTCTAGCCTGTGACGGACGGCATGCCCGATTGAGATGAGGCTTACCGCCCGATTGAGATGAGGGTATCCGTTCTAGTATACCTAAGGTAGCAGGTATCAGGTACCAGGTACTAGGGGAGCACACGTGGACAGAGAAAAGGAAAAGGGAGAGTCACTTAAAATATTCCGTTGCAACGGTATCCCGTGGACTAGCAGCCCTCATAAAATAGTCCTATATGTTCTCTTAATCAATACATACACTTAAGGTGTGTTTGAGGAGAAGGGGATTGGAGAGATTGGGAAGATTGGGAAGATACACAAAACGAGGTGAGCCATTAGCACATGATTAATTGAGTATTAACTATTTTAAACTTCAAAAATGGATTAATATGATTTTTTAAAGCAACTTTCCTATAGAAATATTTTGTAAAAAACGCACCGTTTAGTAGTTTGGGAAGCGTACGCGTGGAAAACGAGATGCTTTTCTCCCTTAATCCCCCGGATCGCCCCAGGAACGAACGAAGCCTTAGAAACCATCCTCTGGTCCTCGTAATTGAGAGAACAAAAACATTTAATGATACTCATTTACTCTTTACACAAATAAATAAAAATATACTTGCTAGATGATGATGAACTCTAAGTCGTTGTTATTCACACCAAATTTACTTGCATTTACTTGCATGCTAACGAAGAAAACCGGTTATAATAAACGCATTTGTAATTGTACTTGCCATCTGTCCGTTAGACTTGTCAAACTGAAATTACTGTCCTCAGCAAGGAAGAAATTAAGTACTACAGCCAGAGTCACGGAGTCAAGTCTACTGCAAATTAACCCGCTGCGGACGCGAGAATTCCTTCTAGAAAGTCTTGACCATGTGGGTAAAAATGGTGCAGATGCAATGCGATGCGAGGTCGCCGGTCAGAGGTTGCGACGATGCGATGCCCCGTTTCCTCCTCCTTTCGTGGGGTAGTAGCCGTCACTCGTCGTCAGCCGTGCGTGCCATCTGTTCCTGTCTAGAAGGTTTTGGTTGTTCTTTCTCACCCGGAATAATCTTATCCCTATGTGGAGGTTAAATAATCGGAGAATGAATTATTGCAAAGATTGAGATGCACTCCCTCTGTGGCTCTATGCCATAAAATCTCGTATCTTAATTAGTATCCCAAGAAATACTTAAGAAAAGAAAAAGCTCAAAATACCCATAATTAAATGATAAAGTTGTATTGGTGGTGGTGGATGAGTAGAAAAAGGTATCGATATAAGATTTCTTGATTTGCGTTCTGGTGTTCGGTAAGAAGGTGAAAATTGATTTATTTTGGGATAAAATTTAAAGTTAATAGTTATTTTAGAAAGTATTGAGTTCTAGATATAACATGTTAGATTAAGTGAGAAATGTTTTTCTTATGTCCCTAAGAATTGAGATAAGCTTCGTTTTTAAGGTTGGAACTTTTTGAAACAACACGCAGAAAATAATGAGATGCTTCGTATTGGTAGAGCAGGAAAAAAAAATACAAGTCTACATCATTGGAGGCCTATAGTCAGAGAAAGAAAAAAACATCAGCCACACCACACATCTATGACCAAAACCTCAACTGAAGAACACGACATTCCAAAGGAAACGAACTTCTAACCGACGCCTCTAAGAAAAATGCAACGCCGAGTGCCACCGAGCGCCCGCCTTGAGAAATCAGGACGTGGTTTTCACCTAAAGATCTCCATCGGAGAGGGCAAGGCCACGCACCCGCAAGCGTTGCCGTTGCTGGCCCGAAAAGCTAGGCTTTCACCCATAATCTTTCTGCCGTCCCGCGTCGAAGTTGCTTACAAATCAGTGGCCACCACCAACAACACGCCTTCAATGCATGGCCACCGGGCCAGCGCCTCATCGCCGGCCGACCATCAAGCAGGAGCTCGACATCTAGCACACTCCAAATCCATCCATGCAGTTGGGTTGGTGAGAGAGGAGGATGGATCCCCTCTCACCCGCACTAGACCACCCAACGTGGCCATCTTGTGGCATCTAGACGTCGCTGCAAGAGGACTGTCGTCTAGATCGAAGCCCGTCGTAGACCTGCAACACTCACCTCACAGTTCCACTGTTGTCGTCGCTTTGGGCGGACTACCTGAATCACTGCTGCCTCAAGCTGTCCATCCGCATCACCATCGCCTCACCCCGAAGTCCCTTGCCAGCAATGCATCACTGCCGGTCACCGGCTACCACGCCGAGCCACAACAATCCACTGTCGTCGCTAGTCGTGCCTTCGATGCGCACCGACCGCCCTTCCGTAGTGCTGGCCTCCCTCCGCCGCCACGCCGCTCCGTGTCACTCCTACTCCCGCCACCACCGGCCCGATGGCGCCCCAGCCAGATCCCGCCCAGGGTGGCCGGATGCTGTCGCGTGGGGGCCGGATTTGGTGGTGTCGTTGCCGGATCCATGGCCACCCTCGCTGGGGTGCACCGCCGCTGCATCGGCTCCAGTCGGGGGTAAGGTTCTAGTTTCAACCATATTGAATTGATATTGTAAGTCCATTAATATAATTAACCTCTCCAAGTATTTTTCACCCTTACCGCTCTAGTTAGAAGGTGAAAATAGTAAGCACTCATCACAAAAATCGCTTCTATCAACTGGCTTGGTCTTTTTTCGCAAAAAGAGATGGCAAACTGTCTTGGTCTCGTGCCCAAAATTTCAAAAGAAAACAATTTTTATAAAAATCAAACCAAAAATGGTACTCCATCAAATGGGCCAGATCGAGGCCTATCATAATGATAGAAAGATGCCGAAGGGACATAGGCCCATCATAATGCTAGAAATGGGCCAGAGATCAGTTCCAACAAATGGGCCTGAGATAATAAGCCTGTAAGATCAGCCCAACCCAACGGAGCCCACCACTGAAAGCCCACCGACCGACTAAGCTAAGGCGAGAGCTCTCGTCTCATCTCAGACGCGTCGCGGTGTAGCCTCTCCTCCACCCGTCTCACCCACCGCGCCACACGTGTCCGCGACGCCGGCACGTGCCACCGCGTAAGCGAAGCCTTTTAGCTCGCTCGAGCAACTCCGGCGAGCGCGAGTGAGCGATCGATCCATCTACCGGCGATGATGCTGCGGAGGACGCTGCCGAGGCTGGCCTCGGCGAAGGACGGCGGCGGCGGCGGCTTCGCCGACGGCCACTTCCCCTCCCTCCGCGGCCACCCCGCCGCGCGCGCCAACGCGCGGGACGCCGCCGAGAAGCAGGCGGCGCTGGCTGCGAAGGAGGAGATCAGGGACCACCGGCGCGGCGACGCCGCGGCGGCGTCGCCGGCGCCGTCGACGGTGAAGGAGTTCCGGGTGTACCGGTGGAGCCCGGACGCCCCCTCGCGGCGGCCGCACCTGCAGTCGTACCACGTCGACCTCGCCACATGCGGTCCCATGGTGCTGGACGTCCTGCAGAAGATCAAGGCGGAGCACGACGCGACGCTAGCATTCCGGCGGTCGTGCCGGGAGGGCATCTGCGGGTCGTGCTCCATGTGCATCGACGGGGTGAACACCGTGGCGTGCCTCAGGCCCGTGGACACCGACACCTCGTCGGCCACGACGGTGACGCCGCTGCCCCACATGTACGTCGTCAGGGACCTCGTCGTCGACCTCACCGGCTTCTACCAGCAGTACAAGTCGGTGGAGCCGTGGCTGAAGAGGAAGACGAAGACGAAGACGGAGACGACGGAGCACGCGCAGTCGCCGGAGGAGAGGAAGAGGCTGGACGGGCTGTACGAGTGCATCCTGTGCGCGTGCTGCAGCGCGGCGTGCCCGTCCTACTGGTGGAACGCGGAGGCGTTCCTGGGGCCGGCGGCGCTGCTGCACGCGTACCGGTGGGTGTCAGACAGCCGCGACGAGTACGCGGCGGAGCGGGTGCAGGCGCTGGCGGAGGGGTGGGACAAGCTCTACCGCTGCCGGATGATCAAGAGCTGCACGGCCACCTGCCCCAAGAGCCTCGACCCCGCCGCCGCCATCTCCGCCATGAAGACCCTGCACCAGCTCGGCAAGCCATGACATAGAGACACAGAGAGAGAATGTTGTTCTAGTGTTTAGCGTGCGTTCCAGTTAATTAATCTCTTTTTGAATAATAATCCATCGAATTACTACGATTAAGGTCCTATTCTTTGCGTTTCGTGCAAAAACTTTATATATGAAAGTTGCTCTAAAATATCATATTAATCTATTTTTTAAGTTTGTAATAATTAAACTCAATCAATTACACATTATTACCACCTTATTTTGCGTAAAAAATTTAATCTTCATTTTATCTTCATGAGATTCAAACGCCGCAAACCTTACATCAGCTCTCCGACACGTTATTCCGAAATCGAAATACTTTCAATCCAGCTCGAGTTGATGGCTGATTAGAGTTACATTTAAAAGAATCGAATTGAACTCCAATTTGTTGATTAATTTGTTTGAATTCCATCGAGTTTTAACGATCTCCGAACAGTTTCCCATAAATTTCTATCGGAGCAGCGGCTTTACACAATTTTGGCAAGTATTTGGGATAACAAAAAAATTCAGAGCAGCCCACATTGCACATTACTTTCTTGGGCCGCAAGAAGATCAGGCTTTCTTTCTTGGACCAGAAGTCGCACTCGCACACACCCGAACCCGACCGAGCCAACCAGCGACCCGAGACGCCCACAAAACCGCCCAAAGATTTCCTCCCATTTCTCGCGTTTCCTCCCTCTCCAAGCACTCTCCCCTCCCCTTCCCCTTCACTTCCCCTCTCCTCAACTCCACCGCCTTCCGCCTCGCTGCGGAGCCCCCGCGGCCATGCTGACCCCGCGCGTCCTCAAGCTCTCGCTGCTCCGCCGCCTCGGCGCCGCCTCCGCCGCCCGCGCGGCCGAGCGGCCTCCGCCGTGCCGTCCCAGGTACGAGATCCTGCCCGTCGTCTCGCTCTTTTTTTTTTTTTTTTTTTGAAATTCGTCGTGCGCGCAAGCTGTTCGTGCTAATGCCGCAGCGGGCGCTTCCCCCACGATGGCGCCTCTGGTTTCTCGCTGGATTTGGTGGGGTTTTGTTTTGTTTTGTTTTGGGTGTTCTGCGTTGGGGGGGGGGGGGGGGGAGGCCTGAGTCGTTCGTCTCGTGCGTGTTGTGTAGCGGGTAGGATTCGGGCAGGGGCCGCTGTTTGCGTTGCAATTTGGGAGTGATTAGGGCGTTTTGGCCGCGGAATGGATGTGGTGAAGTTGCGGTTAATCTCGGTATCCTGCTACAGGAAACAAGTAATGAGCTGACGCTGCGTGCATTCACTGCACGCTGGTCGCATTCACCATTGCCGTGTTACTAGGTTCAACATCCAGATGCGGTGGTTTCTGTTTAGATGTAGTTAGATAATTACTTTGAATAGCGTTTGGAAACTTGGTCGGGTTCGATCGTGTTTTAATGTTGAATATGCTGCCAATTGGACCATTCACGGTTTGCTGTGCACGCTGTCTTACCTTTCCTCTTGCAGATGATACATATTTAGACTTGTGCAGGGCTCTAGGCTAGAATTATTATCTAGAAGTATTTCATTACATGACATTTGAATCGGAATGGACATTCCTACTTCACCAATGGATTGATTTCACAATTGTTTCTGTGCCCCTTACAGCTTGCTAGCTATTACTGTTGACCTATGAATTAATGCTTGAGTTGATTGAATGATAACGTTAAGCAATTGTGGAGATAATCCTACTGCCATGTGTCTTGTCCTGCACGTGCCTTTGTTGTTTGTTTAATTGAGTTGGTTCGGTAATTCTGGATATTTGCTTATACAGAGTGTTTCCTGCGAGGAGTAATCATTCTCGAGGTTATTCCAGTGAAGGAGGCTCCAAGTATAATAGGCCAATGAGACAATTTGCTGAAGAGAATGAGGCGAATCCTCAGCCGCTGATATATTATGTTGTTGTATGTTATTTATCTATATTCCCTCATATTTTTGTTTCCATATTTTTATTTTTCATGATAATTTCCACAGATTTGTTAATGTCAAATTGGGTTACTGGCAAATTTTCACTCTGTTTTTTATGTGCAATATCATTTGACCTATAGAACTTTTATCAGCATTCTCATGTGCAATGTTATTCTCTAAATGTGTATATTGATTTTGCAGCCATCTGCTCTACTAGTTTTTGCTGGACTAGTCACTTTTGTTCACTATAATGATGAGAAGCGTGCAGTTACCCAAGGTACTTACAGAATTTCCCAGTTGTGCATCTTCATTTGTTTTTGTTGTCAAACATTTTGATCTAGTCATTTTCTTTTAAGCTCAAGTCTGTTGGAAAGTTGTTGAATTAGTTGATCTTATGATGGTAATAGTTCTATAGGCATTGATGTCTGAACTGCAATCCCTTGTGGCCCATAAAGATATCAGAAATAATTGTGCTTGATCTTGAAACCTTATGATGTAAAGGAATCCAAATTTCTACATGCTCCAACACCTTGTTTTTTTGCGGATTAGTATGTTCTCATGTTTTGTATATGTGGTTGCTTTATAATAACTGCTTGAAATTACTCTTGCTGCTACAATACTAGCAGCCCAATTTGGTTTACCATCATGGCGGGAAAAATTAATACTAAACAAATGAAACTGATGACAGCATGTTTATTTAATTATCTACCCTTTGTATATAGTTGTGTATCTTGTAAATCGTCAGTTCTTCTGTAGTATCTGAACTGTGTTCTTTGTTGCTATTTGCATTTTGTGTTGTGGTGTTTCCATCTAAAGAAGCACAGCAGACCAGTGTTCCCAAAAGGTGTACTACCAATAGACCTGCAATTGGAGGGCCATTTAAGCTATATGATACAGAAAACAATGAGGTGACTGAATCAAAGCTTCGAGGAAATTGGACACTGATGTACTTTGGCTATACATCATGCCCAGATATTGGCCCAGCAGAAGTTCAGAAGATGGCTGATGTTGTCAAGTTGTTAGGTACGTTACTATTTACCATATCCTACTTTCTTGGAAGTACATTATTGCAGACATGTCATTGTTTGCTCTTTAATATCATGTTATGTAATCTTTCACATAGTAGTGGTTAGCAGCCTTCTATGCATAACACATATTCTTCTTCTGTCTGCCAGTGCATGCGTGCATGTTTTGTTTGCATTTTTTAGATAAGACTTGTTTTTCCACTACAGTAGTAGTTATGCAATGAAGTATGTTTCTTTGCCTAGAAATGTGAGTGGTAAGTCCTGTTTTATGATTATGTTCTAGCACTATGTTAATAAGTCCTTCCTTATGTCAACGTTCAACTTCCTTGGTTACGAGTCACTGAAGCCGTGCCTTTGCTCAATCATGAGTGGAGTGATTATTTTTCTTGTATTGAGGGTGCTTCTCATGGAGGAGAGGGACTAAATTGTTTTATATCTACTATTAAGCTGAAGACTTTGGTATGATTTATGAAGGTTGGTTGAATTATTGTTATTATTTTAGGCAGAATTTATTTATAAAACAAATAAATTGACATAATGTCTATTGGGCTATAAATTAGATTTTAGTGGTATGATAAAATTGGTTTGATTTGATTAGTTTACAAAAGATTCTGAGTTACATTATTGCATGATAAATGAATAGTTTGTTAGTTACAAGGTAAAATGGTTTTGTACTTTATACAAAATAAGACTTTTATGTTACTTTTGTTTCAGAAAATAGTTACTGTGTGATAGTTAATTTTAAATCATCACTGTTAACATATTTGTTTAATTAGTCAGCTTGGATGCAGTCTTCCTCTCCTACATGTGGTGCCTTGGTCCAGTTGGACCACTCAGCCTAAACGCCCTGGCCCACTAGGTCCACTCGGCGGACGGACATAACAGAGTCGCCTTTTTACACAGTACTCAGGCTCTTGAGCCTTCTGTCATAAGGCTCCCGAAGCTTTCATACATCCATGCCAATTTGACCAATTCGCTAGTGTCTTTGTCCAATCTGGCGGTTTATATTTCCTTCTGTTTGCATCAAATGGCTGGAGATTATCTGCTTACGTGGCTTACTGAGAGTCACGAAAGCATTGAGCTTTCACTGATGTAGATTCTGTTAGCTGGGCTTTTTAAATTGGTAGTAGTTCTCCCTATAAAATATTAATTTTTATGTATGCTATAATTTCCTTATAATAATTAGATTTATCTGAACTCTGTTGTTTGTATTACATTTGTGATCTTCCTTTTCTTACAGTTCTTAATTTGTCGTTTCATAGAGTCAAAATATGGCACCAAGATTACACCACTCTTTATCACAATTGATCCTCAACGTGATTCACCTGCTCAGCTTAAGGCATATCTTAGTGGTAAGTTGCTCTCTATTTTTCATGCTATTGGAACCTTCAAATTCACTGTATTTGGGAATGATTAGTTTGTTTCTTTGAACTGCAGAGTTTGACCCAAGAATAATAGGACTAACGGGATCCATCAATGCAGTAAGACAGATTGCACAGGAATACCGTGTTTTCTTCAAAAAGGTTGATGACATTGGTCAGGACTATCTTGTAGAAAGCTCTCATAACATGTAAGCACGCACGGTATTATTCTATATAGCTTGCCTTGTTGTAATGTCTCAGGCACTTGACTGTATAAATATACAGGTACTTGCTAGATCCATGCTTGGAGACAGCACGATGCTTTGGAGCTGAGTATGAGGCATCTGATCTTGCTGAGGCGATAACTTTGGAGATCCAGAAAGCTTCTAAATCATCAACAAACTAGTGTAGCTGCCCATTGTCTTTGGGGTATACTTCTTGACTCTTGGTACTTATTTGTTTCAATTATTTGCAGTTGACATATTAAACCAAAGCTGTGAAATAATGTTCTTGATCTGGCAGTGAATTGGTAATACTCTCTCCGTTTTTTAATAGATGACGCCGTTGACTTTTTCTTACATGTTTGACCATTCGTCTTATTCAAAAATTTTGTGCAAATGTATAAGATATAAATCACACTTAAAGTACTATGAGTGATAAAACAACTCATAACAAAATAAATTATAATTACGTAAATTTTTTGAATAAGACGAATGGTCAAACATGTACGAAAAAGTCAACAGCGTAATCTATTAAAAAACGGAGGTAGTACGTGATAACATGCTTGTTGTGTTTGGTCACAGATTACTTGTCTATTGCCTACTACATAGAGCCTGAAACAACAGCTAGAAAGTTCAATCTATCAATACCTTTTAGCTGTGGTGCTAATATTGTTGTACATGCAATTAAATGTTCTGCTTTTACTTTCTTGGTACTTGATCCAAACAATCTCTTGAAAGATCTATTACAGATGTACTTTGGATTATACACGGGGGAGAATTACACATACTAGTTTATCATTTAAATCTTGAAGATACTGTGATGTCGACACCTCATGCATAGCCTGTTTGTTACAAGAGAACATTTTCATGTTGATTTTGCTAACATGGATTCGTTTTCCCAGGACCTAGTTCGGCACAATCCAATGTTTGCTGTGAAGCACTTTTTCCCTCTCCCCTGTATAGCCTTGATCACAAAAGGGTGACATGGTGAACCTCTCATTTAGCTCTGCCACCAACTGATTCCAGCTCCTGTTCCCCGCTCCTTTGTGTGTAAGAATTGAGCAAAACTGTACAGCGCCTCCTCCGATGAAAATTTTCCAGCTACGATTCACTTGCAATTTTACGATCACAGAATTCTGTGGCAATGTCTATTTGATGTACCAAAACTACCTTGTAGAACAGGTCCTGTAGGTAGGGATGAAACTGGTTCGGATAGTTTTTTGTCCGTCCGAACCAATTTTTGGATTCGGAAAAATTCGGTCGGAACTATCCGGAACCTTTTGGATTCGGAAACGAATTCGGATTTTTTTTTCTCGGATATGAAAACGAATATAGTAAGGGTGATATCCGATGGAAACGTAAACTGTCGGAAACTATCTGGGATTTTCATCGGATATCCGATATTTTAGCAAAAGAGAGATTTTTCAGCCAAAAAAATAAAAAAACCCTAAAACCCTAGCCGGCCACCTTCGCGCCGCCCACTGCCGGCTGCCGCATGGCCGACGACAGATCCGCGCCGCTGCGGCCGCTTGTCGCCGGCCGTCGCGGGGCCGAGCGCCGAACACCTCCGTAGGACGGTGGATCCGGCCCCTCCCGAGGGCAGTGCCGCCGGATCTGCTGCCTGCCGCTACCGCCCATCGACGCTGTCGCCGCGCATCGAAGCTGTCGCCGCAGTCGAGCCCGCTGCCGTCGCCGTGACCCGGCCGCCCCAAGGCCGGTGTCGCCGGATTCGCTCGTCACCGTCAGCCGCACGTCATCGCCTCGCGCCACCGAGCCCCCGCCGTCGCCTCACAACGTCGGATCCTGCGGCTCTAGGACCGCCAACCCCGGATCCAGCCACCACGAGGCCCGCGTCGCCGTCCGCCGCACGCCGTCGCCTCGCGCTGCCAAGCCCCAGTTGTCGCCATTGCCTCACAACGTCAGATTGGGCCGCTCCGGGGCCGACACCGTCGAATCCGCTCGCCGCCGTCCGTCGCACGCCGAAGCCTCGCGCCGCGGAGCCCACGACGTCGGCCACCCTGAGGCCGGCGTCGCCATCCGGCGCACGCTGTCATGGGAGGAAGGGTGGCGGCTGGGAGAGTGGGACTGTGGGAGTGGCCGGGTAGGGTTAGGTTTATATATCCCTCTATCTAAATGGGCCAACGGGCCTAAGAATTAGCTAATAAGTCTATATGTACTCCCTCAACTTCGAATTAAATTTTATAATACTAAATGAACTCATAAGAAAAAAGTTGTCAAAAACTAAGTTGTAGAATTTATTGAGATCTACCAATTTTCTTTTAGTCATTTCTCTATCCAAGTTTGATTGAACTATATAAATTTTGAATTTTAAAATATAAGAAAATCAAATAATTTTTCGAGTAGTAAATGATTTCAAATGGAAAAATTGTCAACAACAAAGTTGTACAACGCATCAAGATCAACAACTTTTGTTTGGGTCATTTTTCTATATGACTTTGTTTAAACAATTTGAATTTGAATTTTAAAATATGATAACTTCAAACAACATTTTCAAATATTAAATGATTTCAACTGAAAAAGTCATCAAGAACAAAGTTGTATAACTCATCAAGATCTATAACTTCTATTTTGGTCATTTCTTCATCCGACAAAGCGATAGTAACATTGTTTACAAAATTTACATATCTCGCATATGGTTTCATAAGCTATAAGAGAGAAATGTAAATTCTGTGAACAATGTTACTATCCCTTTATTGGATGAAGAAATGGCCAAAATAAAAGTTGTAGCTTTTGATTAATTCTACAACTCTTATGTTCATGACTTTTTCAGCTGAAATTATTTACTGCTTCAAAATATTATCTGAAGTTGCTATTTTTTGAAATTCAAATTTTAAATTGATAAAACAAAGTCACAAGAAACTATGGCCAAAATAATAGCAGTAAGAACACAATAACACATTAGAGCATGATTTTAGAAATATTTATGAAAAAGAATCATCCAATTTAGAGTTCATATGAGTGCGATAAACTAGTTTTAAATTTTATTTTTACATACGGCTCCTTAGGACGCCCATATGAGTGCGATAAACTATTGAATCGTTCTCCCTCAACCACAAAATCGGATATAACAAAATTATTAATACTAAAATTTGGAAAAGTTGATATGTTATATTAGAAAAAAAAATAACGAGTTATATTTCTTTTTTGAGTTGTGATGCTTAGTTTGAGGGGTTTTTATGTTCCGGTTAATATTCGTCACCGTATTCGTTTTGCTTCGTATTCGCACCATATCTGTATCCGACAATATTCGATTTCGTTTTCATATCCGGGTTTCCGATTCCGATTTCGATTTTGAAAAAAAATGTGAAAACGAATATGATAGAGCTAGTTTCCGACCGTATCCGATCCGTTTTCATCCCTACCTGTAGGCTCTAGCACTGGATAGTGGATACCAGCGTAGATTCAGAAACCGGTTTCTTCCTTTCGGGATGAACAGGTAAAATGGGAAAAACTTTACAACAATGCCACATGTTCTGTCACGTGTAGATCTCTTCAGTGACCGACTGTTAACACATGCCTTTGGTTTGTGAAAAAAACTATTAGCTTTTCAATGGTGCAGCTTCCTACGAGTAGTGGTGCAATGGAACTTGTCTTTCCTCTCTCTTTCCCTTTGCTCTTTTTGCAGCTGCAGGCACTCGAAGAGAATGATCTTATATTATGCAGACTGTCGTTCCCTAGCTGGACAGAAGCCACCTGCCGCCATTATGCTTGCCGAGGTGTTACTTGGTACACTCATTTCTCTATATTCGCTATGCTAGGTGTTGACAATATTGCAACAACCTTTTTTTCACTTTAACTTACTCAACTGAGGGCTTGTTTAAATCCCCTAGCAAAATTTTCCACCCTATCACATCGAATGTTTGGACACATGTATGGAGTATTAAATATAAACGAAAAAAATAACTAATTACACAGATTGCGCGTAAATTGCTAGACGAATCTTCTAAGCCTAATTACTCCATGATTTGATAATGTGGTGCTACAGTAAACATTTGCTAATAACGGATTAATTAGGCTTAATAAATTCGTCTCGCATTTTACAGACGGAATCTGTAATTTGTTTCGTTATTAGTCCACATTTAGTACTTCAAATGTGTATCCGTATATCCGATGTGACACGTCAAAACTTTTCACCCTTTTAACTAAACACAACCTTAATAGAATTTTCACCCTTGAATCTAAACACAACCTTAGTAGAATTAGCCTGTAGCGTATAGCTATCAGTATTCAGTACCAAAAAGTAAGTTAACACTGGTGCTTTTAGTCCTCCGTGCTCGTGCGTTTGGTGCCTACTGAGTTGTTTAGAATCTCTTCTCGTAGTAATGTTTTGTTAATTATTTGGTGAGCTTGCGATTGCCAGATGCTGGTGCAAGTTGCCTCGGAAGCCGTGCAGAATTTTTGTTGGAAAAATGATAGTGATTCTGATTAGGGCAGTTACTCCATATGTATTAAAATAAACCAACCTTTGGCATGTGACACCAGATTAGTACTCCCCCATCTCAAATTTTGAGTTTTGGTTGTAACTTTTGACCACCATTCGTTTTATTTAAAATATTTTGAAATTATTATTTATTTTGTTTGTGACTTGTTTTATTATCTAAAATATTTTAAGTATGACTTATTCTTTTTATATTTGCACTACTTTTTTTAAATAAAAATAAAACGAATGGTCAAATATTGTAAGAAAAAGTCAAACGACATGTAATTTGGAATGGAGGTAGTATCATATTATGTATTAGATTGGCTTATTTTGGGATGAGAGAGTACGTCTGGTCTATCTCCGTGGAATTCCTCCCATCCCAAAATACTAATTTAATACAGAATATGATACATTCTAGATGAGGTTGTTAGCTTAGTAAAATTAGAATATGTCATATTTTATATTAGTTTTATTTATATTGAAATGGAGTACTCTTTCCGTAAAAAAAAAACAATTTATCTGGACCTATGTCTAGATACATTTTTCTATGAGAGGTCACATCCCCTCACTGCACTGTACCATACGACGTTCTTTCTGAAGATTCTGTTGCGGCTCTGCCCTCTGCAGTCTGCACTGCAGCATACGACGACCTTCTCTGCAGATTCTGTTGTGACAGAGTCCAATTGGTGCATAGTTTGTCGGACGAGCAACGGCCAACTTTGCAATAACATGAGGAGGTTTATGAGCAGAGCGCAATAGCGCGTTGCATATTCATAGGCGGTTTGGCTGTAGTACCAACGGGTGAAGTCAAAGAAACCAACCGTTTAGGAGAGTGCCATGACCATGAACTGTCTCAATCAACAACGAAGCTGTGGTTCCTGTTTAATCAGTGCTTAACTCAAATTTATCTAGGTATATTATGATTGTCTCATGTTCCTTTCATTCTAGTAAAAACACTTTGCTCCCGAACTCGTCTCCGTATGGTCGACGATTGCACAGACGAGACAATGGCAATGTTGAAAAGCATTTTTGGATGAAAAAGGTCACAATTAGTGGAGTTGCATTTTTGACGAAGGCGGCACCATATTGACCTGGATCATACCGACACTGAGCAAGTAACTTGAAGAATTTTGGATGTTAGGCATTTCCTAAGTTTTTTTTTAATGGGATTCTATTTTCAAATCCCAACCATATGCACAATTGGATCGTAGAGGATTGTTGCATGATAAATTCACCTCATTTCTATAGCTTGGATTTATATAATCACCATTTATCAAGTTAGAGGAAACGTAACAACAACTTGAGTCACAAGATTATACCGAAAACGCAAGGGTAAATACAAACTGTACAAATAATCCCGATGCCGGGGACTCCTCGCCGGCGGCGCTCGCCGGCCGGCCGGTCGGTCGGTCACCTCTTCCAGCTCCGGCTCCGCGCGAGGGGGTCAACGCCGCCGACGATCCACGTCTCCTTGGCGATGTCTATGGACAGCTTCAGGAAATCCGGCGCCGTCCGCATGAACACCAGCTCGTCTCTCTCCTCCTCTGCGCCGTCGTCCCCCGCGGCGGCGGCGGCCGCGCTTCCCTCGTCGTGCACCGCCTCGCCGACCGGTGGCGGTGGCTCCTCTGTTCGTCTCCTTGCTAGTCCTTTCGCCGGCGCCGACCGGCACCGCATGAGCAGCAGCGCGTTCGCCGGTGGGGCGGACGGCGGCGCATTGGAGCACTCGTCGTCGTCTTCTCGCTCGGGCTCCTCCTCGTCGTCGCCGGAGTCCTGCTCCGGTGTCTCTTCGCTGCCTTCCAGCACCATGAGCCACTTCGAGAACACGCTCGAGGCGGCGCTGCCGCCGCATCCGGCGGACACGGCTTCGTGCTCCTCCGCGCCGCGGCCGTCGTCGTCGTCGTCGTCTTCGTCGTCGGTGGAGGACTCCACCGCGCCGTGGAGCGACCCGAAGCAGCGCACCTTGAGCCGGAGGCTCCGGAGCGCGCCGCCGAGGAACGGGAGCGCGTCCCTCCTGATCCCGACGGCCTCCAGCCAGCTCACCTTCTTCCTCTGCTCGTGCAGCCGCTCGATCTCCTCCACCACGGTGATCCAGCTCCTCCCACCTCCTCCTCCTCCTCCGCCGCCGCCGCCATTACCTGGCTTCCCGGCCACCTTCCTCTGCTTCTTGGGGCGCGCCACCTTGATCTGCCCGACGCACGTCACCTTGGGCGACTGCGGCTCATCGTCGACCTCGACGGCGGCCTGCTTCGCCTTGGACCCGCGGAACAGCGGGCTGCTAGTGCTACCACGCCCACGCCCTCCTCCTCCTCCTCCAGACCTCGCCGCCGGGAGCTGCTGCTGCTGCTGCCGCCGCCGCCGCCGCGCGGCCACCGCCTTGTCCACGGTGGTCCTCGACGGGCTGCAGATCGGCTTGGGCATCAGCGCCAGGTGCTGCCTCGGCGGGAAGCAGACGAGCAGGTCGGTCGGCGCCGTCGTCGTCGCCACCACGCCCTTCCCTCCGCCGCCACCTCCACCGCCGGCCGCCGCCTTCTTCCTCATGGCGCGCGTTTGCTTTACAGGGAAAGTGGAGAGAGGAGGGGTGCAGGAGTAGGAGGCTGCTCCGCTTTAAAAGAAAAAAAAAGCGCGCGAGAGGCAGCTTTATTTCGCGCGCTTTTGTTGGCTTCCTGCTCTGCTCGTACCACCTGCTGCTAACTTTTTTGCGAATTAGCAGTGATATCTCGTTTTCGTTTTGCTCCTTTTCTTTTTTTTTCTTGCCTTGATGTGTCCATTTTTCGTAGTACCTTGGTTTGGGAATTGGGACTTGGATCGATGGATGGCAGGCGAGAGACAGGTGAAGCAGAGAATATACTGAAGCATGCAGCTTTGTCTCTCCTGCAGAGTTTCTTTCATGGGATCAGCTCATCATCATCTTGGAAGGCAGGAATTTCTTGTAGATCAACAATTATTCAATGTTAAGTTTCTATGTAGTATATGTTTATTTTAAGGTAATGGAAGTAACTTCTAGCATATGCATAATATTTTGTATAGCATAAGTTTATGTCACGTGCTTTCTTTGTTCTAAAGAAACTAGCTATGCATATGGACAGGAGTGTCCATGTTGGTAGATGCTTGTATGTTCGTGAGTCAATTTTTGCACACAATGTTCCCTCCTCATTGAGAAGATCTTTTCCCTTTGGAAAAGATGGGATGTGAGCATGCGACAATGGTATTTAAGGGGATTTCAATGGGATAAAACAGATTCGGAAGGATGAATGCTTGATTTTACAAAGTGAGAGGTTTGATGTTTTATGTAGGGCTTCTCATTGTGTTTACCTTTCTATTGGCATTATTAGTGCTTTGAAATTTCAATGGACCATTTTACAAAGCTATAGCCTACTCTACTTTTTCAACTCAAATGCTAGCTACCCATCAACCCCCAAAAGTAGAATTGGAGATTTCAGCTAAAAGAATCAAAACTTTCTAGTCAAGAAATTGGACTTGGATGCAGAAAGAGAGAAAAAATTCTTAAAGCTCATCAAACCGATAAAATTTCAAAAAAAAAAGGTTAAAGTGTTTTTTTTTATCAAAACACAGTGAGAGAGGCCCACACGGTAAATTTTATTAAGAGAGGAAAAAAGAGTATGTACAAAGGCCCAAGGGCCGAAAGAGGGGAGAGGAGAAAAGAGAGAAACCAAAACAACAAAATTACAATTGATCAATCCATGATTGCACTAGAGGTTTATGAGCAATTGATTCAATTTATGATAATTTGCATAAACAATGCAAAAGTGTGGGGTTTTTTTTTGTCACAGAAAGTCAACTCTATGGTTACTCTACTATAGGAAATATATGAGCCGAGTTTGAAACTCTTGGAGCTCAGTTGAAAAATGAACCAGCTGGTTGGGCTAAGACTAGCTATCTCACAAACTACAACATGCATTCTGATATATCATCTCTATTAGTTCAAAAACATAGAAAATAAGTTAAGTCATTTTGGTAGCTTATGTATTTGATCTGATCAGTTAGTTGAAATTCTCACATATTGTTCAATAAGTTGACCTAATTTAATAGTCTCGCCGTGGCCGGTGCTTTGCTATTTTAAGAATTTCTTTAGCCGACCATATAAGAATGTATGTACCTGTACCACTGCAATTTGGTTAGTTCGTGCGTCACCTAATTCACTTGATTAGATGAAATACTTTTATAATTACTCGGCTGTGCATGTAGTCTATCTTTTTTACGTAGCTAAGTTGTTCATCCCCTAAACCATGGCAGCTCCTTTTCTAGGAGCAATTTTTAATTCACGTACGGCTTGCACTACCCAATTAAACACCTAATCCCATTATATGAAGATAAAAAGAACATATCTAATTGTGTTTTTACTACGTCGTATTAGGCAAAAAATTTGCTGGACTTTTACATGAATCAGTTCGATTCCAGTAGAAACTAGGTGAAAAAAGGATAATCATTCACTCCCCTGACGCATGCGCGCCACAACACCGCCACCTCTCCTCGTCCCCACCCCACACACACACATCTTCATCCTCCTTCTTCCTCTTTTTTTTCTCTACCCAGATCCAATTATAGTGTCTAGCTCACTAGTGAGGTTGGCCACTTGGCTGGTGGTGCTCTGCTTTGTGCAAGGACGGGCCGACGAGGCCCCATGGTGAGGCTGGATTGCGACGCTTAGTGTAGTGCAAGCGGCGGCGGTGGTGGTGGCAGTGTAGGTAGCGGGAGCAATGAGGGCGGTGGGGCTGGTCGGTTTTGCAAGCTCCAGTGGCTTTATTGTGGGGGTAATGGAGCTCGCCGCCATTTCGGGCTCAACATCCTTAGAGCATGGCGTCACAACAGGTGTTGATGGTGGCAATGGTCAGCGGCGTGCCGCTTGCAGCCATCCAAAAGGGGGTTGGTGTGGCCATCGCCTCGTCATTTGTTCTGCTCTTCTGCCCTGTCTTGTGCTCAACGTCCTATAAGTGTCTTGGTGATGGTGACTGGATGGTTCGTCGAGGCGGTGAGATGGAGGTGGCTGTTGTGGCCGGTTGGACAACTTTAGCTCGATGACGACAACTTGAGGTAATGGCGAAGTCGTGGGCAGTGCCAATGGCATCCTGCTCTCCATGTGATAATAAGGTGCCTGCACGAGAAGTGAAAATAGTGGGATCCTTAGTAGTGCCGGCGGCAACCGAATTCACCCTAATGGCCAGATCTGTTTCTACTTCTTGTTTTGCAAGACAACTACAACAAGGAGCGGCATTGGCAGGATGAAGGCAAGCTGGTTGGCAATGCTAGTGATGGATGGGGTGCGACATTGGATCTAGGGCCTAAATGTTGTTGTATTGTATCCGAGTTATCCGTGCGTGACGGTATCTGTTTGTGTAGTAGCAAAGGTGAACTGGAGGGACTTCTTCTTTTTCTCCTCTGAATGACATTGGCAAGCGAAGGAAGTAGATGCTGGGAGTTACTAAATTTGAATCGATTGGATCCAGCTGTCGATAGGGACATGGTGGGGAAAGGAGCGAATCAAATATGGATGTAACGCGGCTGAGGAGTATAGTAGTTTGGATTCCATATCAAGATCGACTTGGTGTGGTTCTTGGTACGGCAGGGCTCGTTAAGTAGAAGAAAACCGAAGCTTAGTCTTCTAGTCCTTTTCTTTTTTTATTTTGTTGTTGTGTTATCTTGGTTATAAGATTCAAAACCTAAGTATTCATACAACCTCTGGATATGTATGGATATTGATGCCAGATTTTTATCCATTATTAAAGAAAATTAGTTATGAATTCAAAAGGGGCCTTAATACCTAATCCTTGGGTGTGTTGATTGTTTCCCCTTTCTACCCATGTTCGTTCGATCAGCTCGTGCCTAGTATCTTGCTTTACTTGATGCACCTTCGATCTCTGTAATGATACAACATCACAACCAATTGTGCACACTGAATCATTTTCCTCTTCTCCGTTCTTTAAAGTAGAATGAAGAACTTGATGAATAGGAAACTTGCTATTCCTTGTTTTATATAAGCTATCATATGCCTTTAAGTACTGTCCTGATGGTGGATTGCAGCTAAGCATTGTTAGATGAGGACTCTAAAGAAGCAAGCTACACCCAGCTTTTGGGTTAACTTTTTATGCTTAATTGATATCTGTGCAACTTTACCAATCAACCTTTAATTACCGACACATAGGCGGGAAGGCAGGCAGTAATTTTCTTATCTGAAAATTCTACTTACATATTCTGGTTATTAATTTATTGAAAATTTAATTTTCGGTGAGTGCATTTGACAATATTCAGACATTTGTTCGTAACAACTCAGTTGTTGAATATTTATGGTGGCTGTATGCACTAATTAAACTAATCACACCTTTTCTCACAAAAGCAAGGATCATCAACGAAATCATCATAGATTGGCGCTTAAAGTTTGCAGCATTGTACTGGCAGCGATCACCATTACGGATCTTAGTGGTGTTGTTTATGTTGATTGGTAGACGAACTGATAAACTATGGCAAACGTGCAACGGCAGTGAGGTTTGCTGATGCAACTGATGAGCCGTCAGTGGTTAGGCAGTTAGGCAAAACCTTTTTGTTTGCTACTTCACAATTGTTAAACCGTGTGGTACAGTGGCTGCATAATGGCAACATAAAGTATATATGTGCACTAATGTTGGCACTAGCTAGTTGGTGACCTAGAATTATATGAATGAATTAACTCGCCACCTTTGTACGTACCCTGATAATACTACTGTAATTAAGTTCAATCCAACTACTGCATTATAGGAGTACCCGACACAGACCGAGAATTCAGTAACCTGATTGATAAACCTTGAGTTGTTGACCCAAACCGTTATTATGTTTTTTTTTTCCTTTAACGACAGCGACAAAGCCCCGGTAATTATTCATTGATCAGAAACCAAAGTTTGCTGTCAATGGCAGAGCAGTATAGCACAAGTTCATGCATGCCATTATGTTTCATTGCACAGGAAGATAATTTCAAGTATGTGATTGTACTATATCAAATAAATTACACTGAAACTCCGTTTGAACCCTTGGATTCATAGGGCATATTTACGTCTTGATTGGTTAATTTGCAGTGATCTGTTGTCCATCGACTATGCTTTTCGATCTGATCTTGGGTCCTCCTAAGTCCTAACTCACCCTCCTCCAGGACGAACCTTGTGGACAAATGACATCTTCAATTATCAGAAATTGTAACATTAGTATTAGTAAATTTATATTATATCTAATAACAATGATTTCTTTACTTATATATTTGCATTTAACAATGGCACAATGATTGGGGTCCATTTAAAAGACCGTTCCCATTTTTATGTCCATTTTGTCTCCACGGATCCTGTTTTTTATCTTGCTATCATAAGAGTTAAGTACGATTGTCTCTTTCAGAAAAATGTTTAAGTACATTTTTTTGTGACACCCTAGAAGTTTTGTTGTGACAGTTGCTAATGATTGTGTGCACTATAATACTTTATTAAGATGCTATACATGCTGCCAGCTTCTTGGAGATGGAAGGAATTACGGAATAGCACAAATAACTGTGATTGGCTGGTTCAAGACTTCAAGAAGACACAAGAAACTCTCAGGAGCCTCTCTAAGCTACAACACATGCTAATTACGATTCGTGATGCATCGCTTTCCTGAGGAAATTAAGACACTGCTTGCTGTTAAATGTTACTCCCTGTTAATTGGACTCCTATTTGTATCCAAGCTGTTGAACATCAAATTGTTTCATCATTGAATGGTAAGACATGGAACACTAACGTACAGTTGTTGGTTCGAATACTCCGATAAGGGTTTCAATAGAGCATTCAGTTTATAATTGGAAAGAGAGAAGTTATCTGAAAAATATAATTGCACATTGCTGATAGTGGTACCAATTAGAGTTTTGTTACGGTACATTCTACTGCTAGTATATACTATCAGTATATTTGATCTGACGGTATAAATTTATCTGATTTCCCTCCCAATTATACTGCAGTATAATTTGGATAGGGTATATTTGTCTTTTTATCTTTTTGCGTGGGGGTATTTTTGTAAATTAACGCGAACTCACTTAGTCAGATCCGTTTCACCACATCGACTCTAAACCAAATCCGCTCGGCTCGCATGGGTGTCCGCCGCCGCTGGCTTCTATCCAGGAGCACTCCAGTGGCTGCAGGGCAGGCAGGGCAACCAGGACGGAGATGGGAGGCATGGGGAGGCTGCCGGCTCGACGAGGGCACTCTCGCCGCTGTGGTTTGGGCAAGGCACAAGCTGTGGGAGGTCGGATGTGGGGGAGAATAGGCTAGGGCTGGAGGCAAGGCGCTGGGGACGCGGGAGACGCCGGGCACGTGGAGGTTCGGCTTCTCCCAGCGCCGGAGGAATCGGGATGGAGGCGTCGGCGCGGGAGCGATGTGCGCCAGGAGCAGCGACGCCGGAGACGCGAGATGTATCGAGAAGAAGCGGATGACGACATCCACAGAAAAAACTAAGGAAAATTAATCCAGGTGAAATTAATTCTCTAATTTAAATGACCAAAAAGCCCTTTTCAGACTTTTACCTAATACCAAAACTACCCTTGTATATACTGGTAGTATATACTAGCAGTAGAATGTACCGTAAAAGTCCTCAACAATTATTATACACAACAAAATATTGTTCATGTAACTCTGCACTAACTACACATCCAAATAAAGAAGCTGAGTGCATGCAATTTCATCTCAACTAACCTCGAACGTCAACAAAGATTTTGGGGCGAGAAATCTTGAAAGAAAGGAACCAGACCAGCAATCCAGCATGATTAATCAACTGGATGGCAGATTTATGTAGCAAATATCAGGCCACAGTCAGGGCAGTAGGGAACCAGTTATCTTTTGATGTTCTTGTCAACTGCACTGATTTCAGAAGATATAATTCTGAAGCTAAGAGTAAGAAGAAAACCAAGATCAAACATAACAGTTTCCCAGTCCCAGCAATACCAATTCGTGGATGTGAATTACAGATTTCATGTCAATGATATGCTCACATCCTAAACAAACAGAAAAAACAATAAGAGATGATGTAGTATTTGGAACGGGGATGAGCGTACATGGTTGATCCAGGCCAAAATTAAATGAAGTCCGCAAGTAGCCTCGAATTATGCAAGTTCATGCGCTTTGGGGCGTCGTCGTCCTCAAGAAACCGAAGGCCTAGCTCAGCAAAGTCGGTGTGTAATAGTGGATTGGGCTAAATCCTAGCGTAAAGAGGCTTCAGGACTTGGTAATTTTGTGGGCTGGGTGTGGCCCAACGTGAGTTCTCCTTTGCTCAACGAAGCTAAAGCTGCCAAGCGAACGTAGCTTCAAATATGGTCAAGTTTGTTGTGAAAGAATCAGTTTACTTGATTCAAGTTTTAAATTTGACGCGAGTAATCGTATTTACGACTAATTAATTTTTCAGTGGTAGACGACGTACCCGTCAATATACCGGTCGACAGCGAGACGCTTATGACGACTTCAACAATTTTAAGATATCTTGGTTAGTCCTTCGAAAATACTCACAGGAATAGTGTGTGTCCATAAGAAGGAGTGAGTGCGTGTTGCCAAAAAACCAAAGCCGTAAGGAGCTGGAAAACTATTTTAAACTCTCGAGGGGACAACCTCTCGTTGTTCGCATCTCATCTAAATGGTTACGAAAAAAAATTCAACAACATAGATTAAATATGTGATAAATTACTCCACAAACATGCAATGTCAAATTTAACCTGTACGTTGCAAGGGAAAAATAAATATGATCACGAATATACGTTAACTAGCCTAGTTTAATTTGTTTTTTTCAACCTGTAAAAGTTAAATTATAACTTGCAAGTTTGTAAAGTGATTTATTATAAACTAGTATGGTGGCCCGCGCAGATTGCACAGCTAGCATCATTATATTTTCTATCATATAATAACATATATTTTCTCAATGTATTTTTCAAATATATTAAAATGACAACATAATTTTATATTTTGTATTACCTTTACGAAACTACTAATATATAATATTCATATTGTATTTTATATACGTGTTAGTTATTAATTATTTTTAATATCAAATTTTATTTATTTGTAAATTATATTACTATATGGACTCTAGGCTCTTCTTCTAATATTATTAATTTTTAATTCTGAATTTTTATTATTTCTAATTGTATTTCTATGTGGACTCTAAACTCATCTTTCGATATTCTTTAAATTTTTAATTTTGAATTTAAGTTAATTCTAAATTGTATTCTTATATTGACTTTAGACTCTTCTTCCCATGTTTTTTTAATTTCGAAATTTAGTTATTTGTAAATTGTATTTTTATACGAACTCTAAACTCTAATTTTAATTTTATTATGTTTATTCTGAATTTTAGTTAATTTTAAATATTTATATGAACTCTATACTCTACTTCTAATATTCCTTATTTTTAATTCCGAATTTCTATTGTTTCTCAATTGTATTTCTATATGGACTCTATACTCTACTTCTAATATTCCTTATGTTTAATTCCGAATTTCTATTATTTCCTAATTGTATTTCTATATGGTCTCTATACTCTACTTCTAATATTCCTTATCTTTAATTCCGAATTTCAGTTATTTCCTAATTGTATTTCTATATGGACTCTAGTCTCCTCTTCTAATATTCCTTATTTTTTAATTCCGAATTTCAACTATTTCTAAATTGTATTTCTATATGGACTCTAATCTCCTCTTCTAATATTCCTTATTTTTTAATTCCAAATTTTAGCTATTTCTAAATTGTATTTTATATGGACTCTGCTTTTTCTTTTTCTCCGATTAATATGAGAATTTCTAGGCCATGAGAGCGAACGTGGAGACTCCTTTTTCTATTCCTTTAATAATATAATAGATGTGCGATGCATGTCCAGCAGCCGAAAATATCCAATAGAGTAAAGTGTACGGGCAGTCCTTAAACTTGTAGGGGTGTCTCATCTAGATCCCTAAACTCTCAAAATGCATATCCAAGTCCCAAGACTTGTCATAGTGTGTCATCTAGGTCCCAAATCACCAAAACCCTTCAGGATCCTACGTGACATTAATGTGGCATGCCACACGGACATGACGTGGCATTATTTTGGCTGACAAATGGGGCCCATTTAAAATTTTTCCTTTTTCTTTTTTCTTGTCTTTTTCCCCCTTTATTCTCCTTTCTCTGTGACCCGAGCAGAAGAAAGGAGAAAAAGAAGAATGAGAAGAAAACGGAAAAGAAAAAGAAAAATAAAAGAAGAAAAAAAAGAAAAGGACATGTCACGTCCATGTGGCATGCCACATCAGTGCCATGTAGGATCCTAGACGGGACGTGTCGATTTGGGACCTAAATAATATACTTTGACAAATTCTGAGACCTGGATATGCATTTTAAGAGTTTAGGGACCTATATGACACAACCCTACCAGATTAAAGACCGCCAACACACTTTATTCTATCAAATACATATATTTGTCAAGTTTGCAATAATTAAAACTTAATTAATCATGTGCTGACAGCTAACTTGTTGTTGCCCGTCGTCGTCCTCCGATCCGTGCCTACCTTGTTGTTGCCCGTTGTCGTCCTCCAATCCACGCCACCGCTGCTTCAGCCGCCTCTCCGCTCGTTGGCCACTGTCTCTTCGCTTGGACGCCCCGCTATAGTAGAAGGAGGGGAGGGGACGGGCAAGGAGGGGGGAAGGGGAAGTAGGTGGTAGAGAGGGAGAGGAGCTCGAGGGAGAGGCCTTCCGTGGGTCGTCGGCTGCGGCCGGGGCAGCGACCGTCATGGCGCCGATGCTCCATTTCCTCCGCTGATGTGAAACAAAGAGAGGAGAGAGAAAAAGGAGAGATGAAAAGTGAGAGGAGAGAGACGTGGGACCCACTATATAGTGACCTGCCTTGTGGAGTATGTGGCTAACAATATTCTTGGTCTAGGTGTAAAGTAATATTCGGTATATTGTTGTGTTGTACTGCTGTAGTACTAAGTGAGATAAGCGAGAAAAAAAACCCGTTTACCCGCTCCGCTTACATCCCTAGCCCTAAAAAAGAACATTGCCTCGAAACAACAAGTCTTCACGAGCTGAAGGGTAAAGGACTAGTAAGCTGGACAGCGTGCTGTAGCGGAGACTGTGGAGTGCTGCCAAAGAAGTTCTGAGAGAAGTGTGCTCTGGAGACTTTTTCAGCTCGAAACGTGTACTAGTGTACTAGTAAAGAACTAGTGAGACACCGTTTTTGTGTATAGTACTGCTGGTAGAGTTCCAGCCAATAAAGAAGTTGTGAGAGCCGTTTTCTGGAGACTAGGGGCCTCTTCACTTTAATATTATGAATTTAGATATATAAATATATTCAGATTCATCATATTAGAATATGTCACATTAATCCTAGATTTATTTTTTATAGAAGAGAGTGAGTACTAGTTTCATTCCATATAAAGCAAAAATAATATAACTGTTTAAATTCGTACTACAAAACGTGGTGGTTTGCTTTTAGACGGATAGAGTAATTTGTCCGTAGAAAAGAACCTAACACCAACTAGAGCAGGTTTTATAGAATGGATAGTTTGCCACGTATAATTTTATCCATGTATATAAGATAAAATAGATATTTAGACTATCTCTAGCGTACTAACCCTATGATGTAATTTTATTTGTTTGTCCAATTCACTTTTTATTTTATTTTATTTGAAGTTTGTGTGAAAGTTATCACTCTATGAAAAGTGATATACCTTCTCCTTTTCTCATTTCTCTCCTCCACTTCATCATCCAATCTCATTTGGTATCTTTTAGGGATAATACATTAAGTATTATATTACTTGTTTTTAGAGATGTGACATATTGTTTTGATTCTGTCCTAGAGCAGAATCACAGTCGCATCGCACGCACCGAAGCACGCGGCACACCGCACCCTCAGGCAGCACGCCACTACTCCGTGAGTCGCAGACACCCAACGAGCCACGCGTCCATAAAGCTAGCGCCCGCAGGGAAACAACAACTTGCCCCTGGTGGTTTGACCCACCCAATACAGCTGCACTACCATACGCTGGACCAAGCCCGTTCCATGTTCCACCGAGCAGCGAAACGGAAAGCCGCCCATCGAGAGCCCACCCGAGTCGAGTCGTGCGCGCGGCGTCCCAGCTCTACTACACGTACGTGTGTCGCGCTGCCGCGCGCGGCGGGCACGCGTCGCTGCGCCGAGGCCCGCGTGTCGCGCTCCCGCTCCTCCCACGCATCTCCTCTACTCGCGTAACGTACGTACGCCGCCTCCGACCACCGCGGGAGGGCGGGGCGGCCTCGCGGGGTGGATCGATCCACGCAAAAGATGGCATGGCTGATGGCCCCTGGCCTTCCGGTGCGCCGATGGGCGCGGCGCGGCGCGGCGCATGCGTACGTGACATCACCGCGTAGTAGTGCAGTGGGCTCTCGCTTTCCACTACTCGTGCATGCAGACGCAGGGCATGGGCCCAAGGTCATGCAAGTTTCAATTAAAGTACGGCTGCTACCGCTACCTGAGAGAAGTGTGTAGCTTTTTGTCCCAATATTTTGCTCGAGTTGGCCTTCTGGGACCCCACCAGTCAGCGAAACGCATAGGGATGTTCTGGTCGAGATGTGCTACTGTATTGGGGGGTTCCGAGAGACATGGGGGAATATACGGTGTTGGAAGGAGCCAAACTACGCGCGCACCGAGATTCCAAGAACAATCGACTCCTCTTTCCGCACGTACTGGGCTGGGCTGGATACAGGCGAGACATAGACACGTACTACTACGTGCATAAGAGAAGACTTTTCTTTGTATGGGGAGTACATCTTGCTCGCCGAGCAACGATCTGCTTTGACCGCTTCACCATGGGATCGATGAAATTTGAATGATCATGATAGAAGCTCGTAGTTTTAGGCTGTGTTTAGTTTCACGTTAAAATTGAAAGTTTGACTAAAATTGAAAGTTTAAAGAAAAAACATTAAAAGTTTATGTGTATAGAAAAATTTCGATGTGATAGAAAAGTTGAAAGTCTGAATAAAAATTAAGAACTCAGGTCGGCCTTACATGAAAAAATTGTGCAGCCTCAAAGCAAGTAGTCCGTATATTAGCTTTGCTAGTCCTCTAAGAGATATGGGAAAAAAATACAAAAGAAATTTCAATTTTAACATTATTAAGAGATCTCAACATCCCGCCTAACCAAGATAAAAGAAGAGGGCAAAACACGGGTCCTTGCAATGGCTAGGGAACTCGCTACTACTCCCTCCATTTCATAATATAAGTCATTTTAGCTTTTCTCAAATTCATATTGAATCTATATATATATAGATTTACTAACATCAACATAAATGTGAAAAATGCTAGAATGATTTACATTGTGAAACAGAGGTACTTGTTATCTTAATCACTAGCCCACATCTCGGGACCTAACTTGTACATGTTCTTACAGTTTTTATTTGCATACAGTTTTTTCCTACTCTATTCATTTAAATTGACGGCTAGCCGATTTATTTTGAAAAACATTAACAAATTATTAATTAATTAGTCTAAAAAACATGTACAACAATTAATCTCGTCTTCACCAAATAAAATAATCAGTGGAGACTGAGATTGAATTAACACAAACTAAAACATGAGTGGCCAGTTTCATCATATCTACAAACCAGAAATTACTTATACAGCTAATATAATCTTACAGTAACGTCTAATACGGAGTACTTCCAAAACCAATTCGGTTCATGTCGCCACCGCCGACCGGCCAGAACTACTGTACTACAAAGCTACTCCTTTCGTCTCATAATATAAGATATTTTAACCTTTTTTACATGTATTGTTTGACCATTCGTCTTAATAAAATTTTTTTAGAATTATTATTATTTTATTTGTGACCTACTTTATTATCCAAACTACTTTAAACATAACTTTTTGTTTTTTATATTTGCACAAACTTTTTAATAAGACGAGTGATAAACAGTATAAATAAAAAATCAAAATTATTTATATTATGGAAGGGAGGGGGTGCACTCTTTCCAGTTATGTTCCCCACCCTTGGGGCTTGGGCAGACGAATGGCAATGTGGCCTTGGGAGATCTTGCATTATTCTGGGTGGAAACAAATATATGTTGTTTCCTGACTTGGTTCCAGCCGTTTCTTCAGACCTTTGACACACCTGAACGAACTCAAATTCATTCGGAATATCATAATTGCTGTGTCCTGTGAGTTTAACATCCTGATGCTAGTTATATTGTCTTTTTTTTTCGTGAATATATAGTTCGACAATTTAAGGGCTTTTTTGTTTTATAGAAATTTTAAAGTATTTAGATTTCTCAGGATTAATTTCTATGGATACTATTCGGTTAATATAAATGTAGATATAGTAAAAATAAAAGATTTTTTTCTTTTCCACACGTTGTATAGAAAAAAACATAGAAAATTTTCAATCCACTCAAATCTCTTGAAAAATTCCTATATATTGGAGTGTGCATGTATTCCTATTTTCCCCATGGGTGAATAGCTAATTTAGTACCTCAAGTTTCATCAAAGGCTAAATTTGATCCTTTAGATTTCATTTTATCCACATAGGTCGTCTAAATATTTATTTTTGTTTAAAATCATCCTTGGGCCCACTTAATATGCCATGTGGCTATTTCTATTCAATATTTCTGTTAGAGAATGTCTCTTTTGCCCTTTAGTTTGTACAAACTATACACTAGAAAAGATAAAACCAAGATAAATAAACAACATTGCAGATATATTTCTCATTATTTCAACATGTGCACATGAAACTTAAGCAATGGCTATCGTATACACTTGTAAGTACATAATTTATTTTCATTTTACATAAATTACTGTGTATTATCTATAAAACAATCATTGAATGCAATTTTTTTTCTTATATATGTGAATGAGGGGGGTATAAGTATCATTTATCAAGAAAGTTGTTGTTATATTTAGCCATGTGGCTTCTAAATGGGTTCCAGGATAAGTTTGAA
Source organism: Oryza glaberrima (assembly GCF_000147395.1). Classification (NCBI taxonomy): domain Eukaryota; kingdom Viridiplantae; phylum Streptophyta; class Magnoliopsida; order Poales; family Poaceae; genus Oryza; species Oryza glaberrima. The sequence continues at coordinate 11,168,171 of NC_068334.1, read as the reverse complement.
CTAAAATTAGAACTTAAAGGACTAATATGGATAAATTGAAACATTAAGAACTAAACTTAAGCTTTAGATAAAACTTGAAGGACCACTTTAGCTATTCACCCTTTGCCACTTTTTCTATTCCCGCGCATTGAAATTCCTCTAAAATGAACAGGTCCTAAATATAAAATATATATATTGGAGATGATCTCCACGATGACATATTTGAGAATGGATGAGATTTAGAAGATGATCCCCACAATAATTTAGCAGGAGGCTAGATTTAGAAGTTGAAATAGAGTTGATATACACCTATTAGTTTCTTAGTTTCTATTTGACAAATATAATAGCATTTTTTCTATTATAAAATATAATTGAATTTGATATATATATATATATATATATATATATATATATATATATATATATATATATATATATATATATATATATATATATATATCAGTACTCTTTAACTTCTATTTGTACCGGTACAATAGCGTTTCGTATTTAATTAAATCGATCAACGCACATCAATATATATCTTTTCTCTCTCCCTTTAATAACATATGTGGAAATGTGTTAACCTACATAGCGAATATTTGTGGGTCCTTTTTCAGCAATCTTATAGTAAGTAATTAATAGATACATGTCATCAATTTTACCACCACAGTACCACCTCGGCGAGACCACGTAGGTGAAAAGAGTGAGTCTAATGGCTGCCTGTTTGATTGGCAACTAAATTTGTCACATCTTAACTTTTAGTTACATGGTCCACATATCATACACTCTATTTTATTATCAAATTTATCTAAGTTTAACTTATCATTTTGTTTATCACAAAATTATAAAACCTTAGCCACCTTAATAAAAAATAATACGTGGAACATTATTTCTCAACCAAACATGCTCTAAATATAAGTATGCTGTGATAAGTTGATTAATCATACTCAGGTATATAGAATATACAAATAAGACACTGCCCTACATGTACAGCTCGCTCATGAAAAATAATTAAGTAAGATTATATATATATAATTGTCTTCGGTAGGTAGGCTTACCAATTGTAGCTAACAGCCTGTTTAGGAGGTCTTAAAATTCTGAGAAACAACTAATTGATAACTAGCTTCTGATAATCTAAAAAAGCTAGGTTTCCTAGCTTTTGACTTCTATATTTTCTGGATTCTATAACTATAGATTCTTAGAATCTAAACTAAAAGCTAAACTGTGTAGGGAGTTTTTAATTCTAAAAGATACTACACAACTAGAAGATCCCTAGACAGGCCCTATTAGCATAGCTAATAATACAGCCAGCTACTGACTATATAGATTTTTATAGTCTATATTTCAACCCACTCATATAGTTGTTAGTTTTCCACTATAATAAACATATGGTCCATCTGTCTTTTACAGATTTATTTTTTGGTTTTTTTTCTAAACCAACTGTAAATTTATAGATAAATTCATAGACTGTTTCTCCTCTCTTTTCTCTCCTCTCTCGTTTACTTTCTTACAGAGACGTCCATTATGCTTGCTCTAAGCCCCTGATTAGGCAGGCCAATGCCGCCGGTATTCGATTCGACCGGCGCGCAGCGCGCGAACTCGAACGGCTCGGCTCGGCGCGCGCGCGCGCGCGAAGCGGTCGCGGATTCGCGGCGCAGGCGAGGCGGCGGCATGCAAGGGGTCCAGCGCTGCGGGACGCGTGGCCGTCGCCGGGCCACGTCGCGCTGCGGTGGGGGCCGCGTGTAGCGCCTGCGGGCCCCACGCCTGGGCCCCTACCCCCCGCTCGATGTGGCGCGCAGGTGTCCCGCGTGCGTGGCGCGTGCACTGCATGCATGCAATGCAATGCAATACGCTCTCTTCTCCCGCGCGGGCGCGGCCTCCGTTTCGCGACCCCCCACTGCTTCTTCTTCCTCGGTCGGCGACCATGGCTATCTACTACTACCACTACCTCCCTCTTATTTAAGAGTGGCCACCCCCATGTCTTCTCCCAGCTCGTACAACCTCGCATATACTCCAACATGATCCCTCTCTAGCTAACGTAATTCCCTTCTCTTTTCTCTCCGATCCGGCTCTCGTTGTGGTAAGCACTACGTACCATAGTTTAACTGGTAGCTAGCATTGAGTGAGTGGTGCATACATACATGGTCATTAACCTTAACACGTGCCGTTGTTTAACCTAGCGAATAATATTAGCTGCATGGAAAAATATCCGGGCAAAAAATATCTATCTAGCCACGAGCCAACGATCTATCACTGTCTAATAAAAAGGACCAGTATATTTGCCGTACGGACATGCTCTTTGCGTGCCTGCAGCTTCTTCTTCTTCCTTTGCAGTACAGAGTGAAATTGAATCTAGTAGCTTAATTTGTGTGATCAAGCAGCATTAAGTGTTGATCGATCGGAGATGGCGACTCGGGAGGGAGGAGGAGGAGGAGGAGGGCGGCCGCCGCTGCGAGTCGGGCGGACGCAGGAGTACCGGATGGGGAGGGAGACGCAGCTGCTCGCCGCCGGTCAGCCTCTTCGTGCTGTGCGGCGACCGCTTCGAGGCGGCGCGGCTGTTCCGCTCCGGCGGCCTGTCGGTGCGCATGGCCCGCGTCGAGGGCCACCCGGTCTCCATGGCCTCCTGCGCCGTCGGCGACCACCACTGGATGCTGTCCCGGGACGCCCTCGTCGCGCGCCTCGAAGCCCGCGTCTTCGTCTTCGAGATGCCCGGATTCTTCTACGCCGTCGTCGTCCCTTCCGACGCCGGCGTCGGCGGCGGTGGCGCCGAGAGGAAGTGCGCCACCCTCGCGGAGATCTTCTCCCGGTTCTGCTCCTACCACGATCTCTACACCACGCAGCAAGGTATTCCAATTAACATGCAAATTAGAACGCGTGTGATTACAAATTAATCCTACTAGTAAATTACATATTGTGCGATGCGTATCAAATTATCTTCATGCATGCGTGCATATATACTAGGTTGATTACTGTACACAACAACATGTACTAGATCAAAAACATTAGTTAGAGCAGGTACATAGCAGCCTATAAGCCGAATATGATATGCGATGAAAAGAGAAGAGAGAAGAAAGCAAGCTATATATTTATATCTAGCTGTAATATGGACTCTAAGACGTTATGCCCAACATATTACTCCCTCCGTGACTCCGTGACGCCATTGACTTTTTAACAAACGTTTGACCTTTCGTCTTATTAAAAAAAATTATGTAATTATCATTTATTTTATTGTGATTTGATTTATTATCAAATGTTCTTTAAGCATGACATAAGTATTTTTTTTCATAAAAAAATTTGATTAAAATTGAATCAAATGTTCTTTAAGCACGACATAAGTATTTTTTATTTACATAAAAAAATTTGAATAAGACCAATGGTAAAACATTGGTTAAAAAGTTAACGGCGTCATACATTAAAATACGGAGGGAGAGGGAGTATACAGGTATAATACCTGAGACCAGGTATTAATGGTGTAGTATATTTTTATACTTAATTATTGTATGAATGAACTGTTAGAATAGCTATAGATGATTTGGATATAACATTTGACTATACTATTAGGGACAATTGCATCCATGCCCCTGCTTTTAACCCCAACTACTGTTTTATCCTCACTTTGTAGGTTTTGCAATTTTACCCCACTTTTTTAAAACGCCCTCAGTTTTAACACCCGTTAGGTGGGTCCCATATTTTTTTTTTCAGAAAAACAAATAGAAATAAAAAAAATGATTTATGAAATATCAATTTACCGTTCTATCCTCGAGGGAATCGATAAACATCCAACCAGCTCTCCTCTCCCACCGGATTGGTGCTTGCGCGGAGGCGGCGGCGGCGGCCGGGGACGCGCGCGAGGCGGCGCCGCTCTTCCACCCACACGCACGAGGTGCCGCCAGACCGCATCAGCGCCCTGCCGGACGAGGTGCTCCGCCTCGTGCTGTTGCTGCTCCCGGCGCACGAGGCGGTGGCGACGTGCGTGCTCGCCCGTCGTTGGCTCCACCTCTGGAAGGAAGCACCGGGCCTCTCCATGGATTGGTGGGGTTATCAGGAGTTGGACAGGTTCATCAGCTTCGTGGATCGCGTTTTCACGCTCCGCAGCTACAACGCGCCTCTGAATCACTGCCATTTCTACATGTATTTCCTGAGGTTAGTGCCTGGAAGGGAGCGGCTCTTCGTCCGCTGGATCCGGCAAGCCTTGCGCTGCCAAGCTCGGGAGCTACGAATCTGTTTGATACTTACTCCAAGATGCCTAACATGACTCTCATCTCTCAGCACCTCACAAGGTCTAGAGCATTGACCATGGAGGCTAGTATTTGGGATTTTTGTTTAAATTTTGTAATTGCCTATATTTGTGATTCTTTTTTGTTAAAAGTAAAAAACATATTTGGTCAAAATGCTCATCACACAAGCTGAAATCACAAATGGGGGGCAAAATCACGCAAAACTAAAAAGAATGGGGCAAAAATGCAATAACCACCAAGGATATAAATATGTCCTTTTTTAACAACTAGCACCGTTAAAATCAGCTGTTAGAAATGTGGGTACATGGCTGATTCAGATTAAAAAGTGAGGGTAAAACTGTAAACTCTAAAAAGTGGGGGTAAAATAGTAATTGGCTTTGAAAGTGAGCACACATATGCAATTGCCCCATACTATTAAAACTTGCTCTAAGTAGTGATTAGTTTTAACACTGTTGCAGTGAGCCGTGTCGAGTCCTGATTAATTTCTTCGTTTTGTTCTCGATGTTTCGTTCAGGTGAAGACGAAGCCGGCGGCGATATGAACCAACACTCCAACCCGTGGGTGCGCGCCCACGCCAGGATACAGCGTCTGAAGAAGCCCACCTCGCCGGCCGCCGGCGCCGGCCAGGCCACCGCCGACGCGGCGGCCGAACGCGCCGGCGCCGGCGCCATTGTCGGACTCGCGAGCCAGCTGGAGCGCGCCGTACGCACGTCGGCGGTCGTCAAGCTGCTCAGCCGCTCCCTCCTCGCCGGCGCGCTCCAGCCCGCGCGCCACCTGATGATCACCCTCGCCGCCGCCGCCGCCGGCGCTGCCGCCAATAATGCCGCCGGGACCAGCGCCGGCGCCAGTGGCTCGGCGGCGGCGCTGCCGAGCAAGTCGGTCGTGTCCGACCTTCTGGAGGCCATCGAGACGAGCCGTACGTCGCCGCGGCGGGAGGCGGCGCGGAGGACGGGCGGCGGCGCCGGCGGGCCCGGGTGGTGGAGCCTCAACGTGGAGGGCGTAATGCTGCTGCTCAGGGTCGTCCAGGCGGTCAGGGGGCGGAAGCTGCCGGCGCCGGAGAAGAGGCCGCGCGACGAGGCGAGCGACGCCGCCGGCCTGAGAGGCGGCGGCATCATGGGCGGCGGCGGCGGCGGCGCCGCGAGGCGGTGGTGCGGCGGCCGGCCGAAGAAGCTGGGCAACACGGTGGGCGCGTGTGGAAGCTCCTGATCTGAGGCTTTGTGTTAATGTTCCCAAAAGGGAACCGAGAGAGAGAGAGATTATTAATAGGTAATTAAGCGGAGGATTAGGTTAATGATATAGTTTAACAAGTTGATCTGTACTGTTAGATGCATGATCAGGTACTAATGCTTGGTCATAGTGTTTCTTGTTCTGCTTCTAATAATATTCATGAATCGGTGTTTAATTAGTTACTGGTTTTACATTTGTGAGTTGTGACTGATATCCTAAATTAAAAGCGGATTAAATTAAGGCCGCTTGCGTTTGAATCACAACTCTAGCTATTGACGGCTGAAAAAAAGAACGGGTCATTATAGCGTATAATTAATCAATAATAAATTGAGTATTACGGATATAATCAATCAATATTGATCGAGTATTAGGGTATGTTTGGTGGCGAACTCTTCAGAAAAGATTAGCGCATTATTAATTAATAATTAATTAGTATTAGGTACGTTTGGTAGCAACTAAGAATTAATCGAGTAGCAACTTATAAGAGCAAGTGAGCACTGCAATTTCATGATTTTAAATATAGGACACTATAAAGTTAACCAGCAAATAACCATATTTTGTCCCTAAAGATTGATTTTTATGATTTTTATCGTGTTCTATATATAGTTAAAATCATTTTGTCTCTAAAGATTGATTTCTATTTTTTATCGTGTTCTAGATTTAAAATCACGAATATTTAGGGGTATTTTGTCCCTAAAGATGATATTATCGTGTTCTATAGTTAAAATCGCGTTAAAATAACAGTTTCCTACCATAAAATCTATCATATCCAGTTACACATTCTTCTTCCGAGTTTATGTGTGAGGTTATTTCCTCCGTCACATGAAAACCAACCTACCACACTTGATGTGATATATCCTAGTAGAATAAATCTGGATATATTTTTATACAAATTCGTTGTTGTAGGATACGTCATATTCAGTCATAGATTCGTTTTTTTTGGACGGAAGGAGTATCTCTTAATTTCAAATGGTTCATCATCTCTCACTTTTCTCCTTCACCTTGTCACCCAATTCTATATCGTATCTTAGAGGCAATATATAGAACACTGTATTAATTGCTCTAAGAATAAATCAAGAGCGGAGTTTAAAGTAGAGTTGTGCAACAATTCAAAGGTGGGGTTTGGAAGGTTTCTATAACTCCTAAAGAACACCATGAGCAGGTTTTAAGTGAAGTTATAGGATAATGCAAACCCTTATGTAGGATTAGAACTTTTTTGTGGCGTTGAAACTATTTGGGTTGTGTTCCTCCCTCAATGTTTCCAACCTCATCTCTCATTTTTTGAACACACACTTTCCAAATTGCTAAATGATATGTTTTTCCAAAAGTTTCTATAAAAATCATATTAGTCCATTTTAAAACTTTTTAAGCTAATACTTAATTAATCGTGCGTTAATTCGTTGCTCTATTTTACGTGTGAAGGGAGGGGTTTCTAACGCCTCTAATTAAACACAGCCCAAGGCGTTGTTACAATTAAATTTATAAAATAGATTTATTTTTAAAAAATTTCTTATATAAGCGATTTAAAAAACGTGCTACAGAAGTTATTGGAGCTACCGGTCCAAACGAAAGGGGCTAACTGATGATAGAATATGTCTAAATAATTCACTCGTACTACTCTTTAGGGGCGGATCTACCCATTAGGCAGGGTGGGTTGACTGTCTCATTTACGATTCGTGTCGCTTCACACCCCAAGATCCTCTCTACCCCTTATCATCAAAATTAGGTATAACAAGGTGTGAACGTCCAATAGATTAGTCTGTATCTTCACGACGCATGCACGCCACAAACAATGGTCGAGGCAATTATGCAATTTAACTATAAATATGATATTTATTGTGTTCGATTTCTCTTATCGAGTAAGCATCTTCATTCTTCGTCCCATCTATATTTTAAAGCTGCGTCCGCCTACTCTCACGGCTAAGTGGCTGATAAATAGATTAAACTAGATGACAGCCAGCAACAGAAAGTTGTATAAACCATGTGAAAAATTATACTACCTCTGTTTTTTTAAGTAGATGATACCATTTGACTTTTGAACACACAGCTATTCACCTTATTTTGTTTTAAAAAATATGTATTTATCATTTATCATGTCGTGAGTTGTTTTATCAATAAAAGTATTTTAAGTATGATTTATATCTTTTACATTTACATAAATTATTTTAATAAGACAAATAATTAAACGTGTGTTGAAAAGTCAACTATTATCTATTTAAACAGAGTGAATATGAGGCTAAATTCAATAATTTAAGTACCATATGCAACAATAAACAAGAACCCAGGAACCATACATGTCATGGCCTCATGCATAAGCTTATTTATCTATAATTTTTAGTAAGCTATTTTATATATAAATACTTCTCCCTTTTCACAATATAAGTCATTCTAGCATTTTTCAAATTCATATTGATGTTAATGAATATAGATAGATATATACTCCCTCCGTTTCAAAATGTTTAACACCGTTGACCTTTTTAGTACGTGTTTGACCATTCGTCTTATTCAAAAATTTAAGTAATTATTTATTCTTTTCATATCATTTAATTCATTGTTAAATATACTTTCACGTACACATATAGTTTTACATATTTCATAAATTTTTTTAATAAGACGAATGGTCAAACATGTGCTAAAAAGTCAACGGTGTCAAACATTTTGAAACGGAGGGAGTATGTCTAGATTCGTTAACATCAATATGAATGTGGAAAATGTTAGAATGACTTACATTGTGAAACGGATAGAGCATTTAGTAAGTTGTAACTATATAAAAAAGAATTAACTGGTGATAAAGGTGGAATTCACACATTTACCTCGCTAGAGAAGTTACTAAGAAGGAGAATTCGTTACTAAATAAAATATTAAATATACTGATTCAAAAATTTTAATTTACGCTATTTCAGAAGGTAACGAGATATAACACATACGGGAAGTTATTAATACATAAACAAAGGTAATATATATTTGAATATTATCATTATTTCTAACAGAAACATATGGTTATGGTTAAAGTTTCATAAACATCGGAATTTAATAAAGTCAAAAGTGTCGTATATTTAGAGATGCATATAGTACTATAACGCCAAAAATGGTAGGAAAGTTGTTCTTCTTAGCCTATCATTTATATTTGGACCATCACAATAGGGAGAAGAGCTACAAAGAATGTCAAATTTGGCGAGCGTTTACTGTTTGGAGCATACCTTTTAGAGCTTTGAAAGGATTGTTGATTGATCGGTGCTTAGTCCATTGAAAAACTTAATTGAGGCCACCGAATCATTTTTCATTTGTTGATGTCTTAGCTCTTCCTAATAGGCGCCAGTAATTTCACTACTTACAGGCAAAAGATTAAAAGAGTTAAATCGATTGAACAGCTTAAAATTAAAAAAAAAAAGGTAAATGAGGTTTTCGCTCAGCCACGGTAAATATTATATATACTTTCACCGTTTGGGGACTAAAGATATCAATGGGCCAAAACTACCTAGAAGAAAAAGGACGGTCGATATTGAGTTTTTCTCCCGTCGTTTAGAGGTACAAGTAGGGATGAAAATGGACGGAAACCATCTTTATCGTTTTCGTTTTTATTTTTTTAATCGAAATCGGAACTGAAAACCCCGGATACGAAATTGGAATAAGATATTATCGAAACAAAAAACGGAGCGAAAACGGACCGGCGCTGATACGGTAACAAAAAATTTATAGGAATAAAAAACCCCTCAAACTAAGGTTCAAACTATATCAAATCAAATTCTCAAGTCTCTAATTTCAACATTACATCATAAAACACAATCATGTCAAGTCCAATTCTCAAGTTTAAACTGTATGTATTGGGTTGGGCTGAATTGAGTGACTTAGGAATTAGGATGCTGAATTGGGTTGGGCTGGGAAGGAATTATAGACTATGGTATAGGCCTTTATAATTCCAAAAATTCTGAGAAATTTTTCGGAAAGTTTTAGACTGATTCTGAGTTCCGACGGAAACTGCCCTTATCATATTCGATTCCGTTTCCGAAAAAATATTTTCGAATTCGTTTTTGTTTCCGAAAAATTTTCGACCGACAAATTCCATTTTCGAAAATAGATCCGGAATCCGGAAAGTTTTCGTACCATTTTCATCCCTAGGTACACGGACCAGAGAATACCCGCACAAACAAAATAAAATGTAAACTTTTAATCCTACTTCTATTGGAGGTGCCTCTCATAAATGTAACAACTATGTACTTTAGAGAGAGAACTTTTTTGTCTAGGTTCTAAGAGAGTGTGTATTCTGATTTTGTAATTAACCTTAATTAATCCACGTTATTCATAGGCATGCACTAGTGGGTATATTCCACCGAATTTCCAAAGTTGAATGCCATCAAACTTTCAATAGAGTGCAAATACCCTCTATGTCTTTCTCTGCTTTCTATCCTGCCCATACCTAGTCGTTGTCCCTTCCTAGCTAAGATCATTGGGCATTGCTAAGGATTGACAAGGACAAACTCAGGCCAAAGAGGTTCAGGGACAGACCTTCTAGCCTAGCGGGTCAAGAAGAGGGACTACCTTTAATTTAGGGACCCACAAAATGTTTAGATTTTACATAGGTGTTTAATTATTTTAATAAGTTTAGGTTAAAATTTGTATCTATATATGTGATAGCTCATTCTTATTCCCATTTCTCCTTCATTGGTCACCGCTTGCCACACTCACACTTTGCCATTAACTGTTTTGTACATGATACTCGTATTATAGTCGTATTATAGTCATAGTACTATTGATTTTATTTGAAGTGAAGCAATATGTGAGCCTCACTACAATGCTCTCTACTGATAGTAGAAATTAATCTGAACCATTAATCTCATTTGATCGAAGGGTTCAAATCTATTTATACTACCACCCCAATTAGCGGTAGTAGAAATGTGGAGGGGTATTATTGTAAGAAAAAATAGGTGCAGAGGATATAATCGCCATTTAGCAGTGACTAAACCTTTTTTTTCTTTTTTTGGCTTTTTCGATGAAACATGAGCGATGCCAGTGCAATGGATGATCATAGATCGATTTAGCCCAAAAAAAACATACATGAAAAGGTAAATCCTAATAATTGTATTAGTAAATTACTAATTTACCCTCTAACAGTAGAGAGCACGGGAGCATCGCTCTTGTTGAGATATCAGAGACATCATGAGGGTGTGTTCGGCACCCCTTTTCCCAACCCATCTCCCTCGTTTTTCGCGCGTACGCTTTTCAAACTGCTGAATGATGCGTTTTTTGCAAAAAGTTTATATACGAAAGTTGCTTAAAAAGATCAAATTAATCCATTTTTTTAAAAAAATAGCTAATACTTAATTAATCACGCGCTAATGGACCGCTCCGTTTTTCGTGCTTACTCCTCCTGTTAGGAACCAAGAATGGCGAACACAGCTTAATTAGTCATCTTCCTCGGCTTCTCTACCCATGCTAATCCACCATATATAGCAAAAAAAAAACTAGGATCTCAATCTTAATATGTCAATGATGATCCTACTCCGAGTGGGTGTTAGCTGCAAGATTATACTCTGTTATAGTGTTAGTAGATGATGCCCCGCGCTTTGCTGCGGGATATATGTTAGATAATAGAGAAATGATGAATGATTTGGATTGAAATATTATGAAAATAATTTGAGAATGATAATTTAGCATATATATGTTTAATTTTAGAATAAAATAAATTGTAGATATAATTACTATGTGTTTGCATGTTGAGTTTTGTGAGCTTAATTGGGTGATGTGGCGTGCTTGCATGCAGGTCTTAGTAGTGCTAATAAATACTATGCTTGTATATTGAGTTTTAGAAGTGTAGTGGGCATTAACTTTATAGAAAGAAGAGATTCACTTATTCGCATCTACATTCTCGAAGATTGATTGGCTCAGTGTATCCATGATGTAGAAGTTAGATGTGCTTCTTTATTGAATTTTCTATATCATGTAAAATTGTTCTGTATAGTTGTCGATCAACAACGCCCACAAGCAAGGAGTAGTGAGAGCCTTTTTCTATTCACCATGGTTGATGGATAGGCAGATTAACACCTGTGGAGTTAAGTTAACTTCCTGTACTAAAAGCATTGGCTAAAGGTGGTATAGCATGAAATTTTGGTAAGAGGAGGAGGGCAAACTGGAATATTTTTTTTTTCAAATAGTTAATGTCAGTTTGGACCTCTTCCTTTCAGCGGCGGGCCTAGTACTGATTAAGGGTATTCAGATGTATACCCAAGATTTTTTTTAAAAAATAGATATATGTACTCTATACTTCATATATGTATTAAAAAAATAAAGAAGTCTTAAACTACTTATCTTGGACCCTATTTCACCATTCCTTCTCTATTAGGCCCAAATTTTCCACTCTCCTCCCCCCTTTCCTCTCAGCCCACACTGAGTTTGGGCTACAATTTAGCCCATTCAGCTATATGTTAAAATACATTCAATTCATTTCATGGCCAATTCTATGAATTTATGAAAATATGCTTATAGCCATTATATATTATATAGTTTATAACTATACGAAACTATACATACATATCATTTATTAGGCTTGATATTGTATTTTTTTATCCCTTTCTATTTCGAATACCCAACAAAAATTCTGTGCCTGCCCCTGCTTCCTTTTACTAGAGTTTCACATTAGACCCAATTTAATCTATACTTTCACTTTGAACCCCTTATTTATCTCTTTTTCACTATGTATTTTATTGTTTTCCTTAAGCTCTACTTGGTGTACTAGCGCGCTCTCTTTACTGGCCATGCTACTCTCGTCTCCATCACCGTACTAATAACATCTTATTTATTTGTCTTCCTGGAGATGGCAACATTTCGAGGGAAAGAGGTTCAAAGTAAAACAAAAGGTAAAGTTATGGGGTTCAAGTTGGTAAGAACAGGAGATCAAACTTAAATGTACTCCTTTTTTCTAATGTTTCCCATGCAATTAATGCTTGATCCACGGTAATATCCTATCAAACCATTTACACATATATATGACTGGCTCCATGGAGCCACCTAAAAATTAACAACAGGCCAGCCATTCAATTATGTGTTTTCTCGCGCTTTAAGGCTAACTATTCATGATCATGGCATGTTTATCATGATAATTGCTTGGAACGAAAGTCTATCATGATAAGCACATCTAGTATGCTAGCTAGGGCACAATCCTGTTTAAGATTAGATGGATAAAATAATTCAGCGAATAGATGGGTGGATTTGATTCATATGCGCTGTTTAATTCCCCACCAATTAACAGTTCATCCATTAGCAATGAGAGAGGTGATTATTGATTTGCTTAGCCTCATAATCCTTTATGTAAAAGTGGCATTGATAAGGATGTTCAATGTCGACCTGACTTAATTAGATCCCGGTCAGGTCGGTTGTTGCTACTACTATTGGCTTGTATCTGGATAAGGGATTAAGGAAAAACCCCAAATTGTTTCCAAAGCAACCCCTGTTCCACATAAAATCTGTCAGTAACATTTTTCATCTTTTAACTTGCTCGTCCAATTTTGATTCAAATCCATTTGATAATTCCCAACCTAAGCAACCAACCAGTCCCACACATGGAAAAAAAAGTTTCTGCTACCGTCAAATACTAGTTCAAAGAAAAAAATCTTCAGTTTTTTCGATGCATTTAATCTACCCATCAAATTCTAGCACATCCAACCCCTCATCTTTTAAGATGGAACAAAATAATTGCAAGCATACAAGTGTCTCCATCTCCGATGTGGAATCCAACTCCTCATAGAGGCACATCATCGTCGTCGTCATGGTCATCGTCGTCGTTCCCTCATAGATTCCTTCCATTTTCTTCCTCATAGCTAGTGGGGGGCCATGTACCCGTCCCTCTCATGGCTTGGCTCCAAAGCACACAAGTGGATGCACAGATGATATCCCCAAATGGTAAATATTATGTCTTGTGTATATCAAGATACATTATCCAAGATTCCACCAATTGGTTGCTCCTTTCTGATGTGGGGCTGGCCAATGGGGATGGTGGCATTTGATCACTTCACCATCAGTTTAAACCTTTTGGAGAGTGCAAATCGACAACAGTTTAAATATCTGACTATTTTTAAGTTTGTTAAAAAAAAGAAAAAAATAGCTATGTATGTGTACTGTGATTTCTTATATAGCCGCTGACAAAAGGGCCCCCGAAGTCTAACCAGCCCGTGGGGCCCACCTATCAGTGACATCGACATGGTTTCTGCGGACAGTCGTTTTGTGTGTGTAGTAAAATCACTTAACCCCTCATTTTTCTTACTTTTTGGGCTCTCTCATAGTGCGCCATTGGACTGAAATATCAACCTTAATGATTGATATGATGCGTGGATTGTAGGCATGTAGAACCAGCACTAGCACTTCTCTCGTTGATTATTATCGGTGCATATGCTAGTATTGTTAGGAGGAAGAAATGATTTTAACTACTAGATCATAGCTAGCACTGGATCTAACACATAATTATGATTAACTCGTACTAGTATATCTGTTGATGATTGCTCACGTTGTCCTTAAGTCCTTCACCCCACTGTGGATGCAGAAAAATGCACCATGGATCGATCCAACAGCTAGCTTCTCAGTACGAGGTTCTTGCAGATGCTAATCTTTTCTCTGCATTATTTCCAAGGATTATTTTGCCTGTGGGCCGGCTGTGTTTGTCGTGTAACTCTCCAAGGGAGATCAACGTGTACAATCGAGATCAGTCCCATCCAAATCCAAAATGAGTGCGATTCATGTGCAATTTTTAAGCGAGACTATTATGATCTGACCAGATCAATCAATCTGCATGCAGCGTCGTACCTACCTTCCCTTGTTTGCAAGTGATCCAAGTTGGTTAATCGATGCTCGTTTCAGTTATTACTGCAATCTACTTAAATGAGTCGATCGAGGATGTCTCATTCACTCGATGTGTGCGAGAGCATGATGCAGTGATAGTTACTGACATTGTCGAGCTTTCGATCCGAACAAATTAGTGGTCAACGAGCACACAGAACCTCATCAAAGATTGCTGCTCATTTTGTGCATCAGTGAAAGCTTCGCCCACCAAGAACACGCTGAAAGAGGTTGCTCTGGCAGGCCCTTCTTCAGAGATGAGGACATGATTCACAGGAAGAACATGACAAGGCAATGTGTCGTTGGATCCATTGACAGAGAGCAGTAGAGAAGCCGTGGTACCACTCCGTGCTACCGATCATGTGAGTGAGGCCCAGTTTACTGGTCGTCCTAACAACATCCATCAACGAGCAGATCAAGCTTTACACTCACCCAATTGACCAATATGCGGTTCAGCCTGTTGCTACGTTGTGCCGGCAATGGGTAGTGCACTGAGCTTTTCTTCAGCTAAAGCAAATGTGTAATGCATCATTGGTGCATCAAACCAGAGCAAGAGCTATAGCTAAGCTAGCAGAAAGAAAATGTGCTGATGAGTATATACTTGCATTAGTTGCTCTTCATTATTTGCATTGATCTTCCTCTTGTGCATGACAAGATACTAGTAGTACGGAATTTACATGGTTGGTACCAAAAGGGGGCCCCCAAATGGGAAAAAAGAAGAAGGGAGAAAGGTGAAGAACTAAACAGGATTATGGCACAACGATGGCCAGACAGCCATCAGTCTCTCTCGTCCGTCGTTGATTAATTAGCTCTCTGCGCTTCTGCAATGAGGACACCATTTTCGAGCACCTGTGTTGGTGTAGAATCCACGATCGATCAGCGTCACGGGTTACCCTGCCGATGTAATCGCTCGGACGGCCCAGATCACGCGCTTCTCTCTAGCTAGCCTCGCCGGTTAGATTAGCTGATGCCTGATGATCATCAATTGTTACAGCCTCAACCGTGTCCTGGACAGGCGATTCCACTCCACGAGCCGCAGCAAGAACTCCATCACCTGTTGTCGCAATTGCAACACAAACATGAGCAGAGTGATACGAACGTTTTCATGCGTGCGTACGAGTGGTTTTGCTTAATTACCTCGGCGGGCTCCTGGAGGGAGAAGGAGGCGCTCGTCTCCTTGGGGTGCTTGGACACCAGGATCCCCACGCCCTGCCCACGCCGCCGCAAAACCTGCCCGGATCATGCACACGGCTCGCCGATTAGTCCAACGTAGAAGACGACGTACGTTGTCGCTAGCTGCACGCGACGAACCGGCCGTACGTGGCCGGCAATTAACGTCGTCGTCGAACCACTTGCAAACGAAGTAGTGGTAGCGTCTCGTGTTACTGCTGCTGCTACACGTAGTCGTAGCGTGGCAGCATGCAGTAATTTTTGTCGGTTAGTAGTGCAAGTATTTATTTACCTTGAACGCGTCCTCGTCCGTGCGGTCGTCGCCGATGTAGACCGGCAGCACGTCGCTGCAGTCGGCGAAACCTGCGGCGGAGCAGAGCCAATGGGTTTTTTTTTTGGTCAGTGGATCGTGCGCCGTCGCCGACGAGGAATGGCAAAGTTGTAGAGTAGTAACAGTACACGTACCGAGCGAGTCGAGGAGGAACTCGAGCGCCTTGCCCTTGTCCCACTTGATGGTCGGCCGCACCTCGAACACCATCCTCCCCTGGCTCAGCCGCAGCCGCGGGAACTCCCTCACCACCCTCCTCACCGTCTCCGCCAACGCCCCCCAACTCTGCACCCCCAATTCCATCATCAATCGATCACCAAATGAGAAAAACCAATCAACCAATCGAGCTTGCAGATCGATCAGTTACCTTCTCGTCGACGCACCGGAAGTGGACGGAGACGCAGAACTTGTTGTTCTCGACCTTGGCGCCCGGGATGGAGCGGGTCGCCTGCTCGAGGCGGTCGTGCACCTGCTCGATCATGGGGAGGAACTCGCTGGCCGGCTGGAAGAGGACTCCCTTGTTGTGGGGAGGAGACTTGGCGGCGGCGTGGCGGGAGGCGGGGCCCTTGATGTCCATGCCGTGGCTCCCCGCGTAGTACAGCTCGGCGAGCTTCACGAACTCGAACACCTTGTCGCGGCACCGCCCGCTCACGATCGCCGTCGGGAAGTGCTTCGCCACGCTGCGCACGGCCATCCGCATCTGATGAGGAAGGAGAGAGGTGTGAGATGATGATGAGTGGAGGAGCAGAGTAGGTGACAGGGGAGGGGAGCTCAAGCTCACCGTCTCGCTCATGAAGGCGGCGTCGGGGTCGTCGACGATGGGGGAGAGGGTGCCGTCGTAGTCGAGGAACATGACGATCTGCTTCCCCTTCGACGCCGCCACCACCTTCTCGAACTCGCCCAGCGCCGACGGGTGCCTCGCCTGCACAAAGACGAACGGAAATGCACGGTTCATGTCAGTGTCAGCGGGCGCGCGCCAAGAACGCGACGAACATCGATCAATCGGTGAACGGAAACGGACCATCCAGGCGGCGTGCTCCTCGTCGACGCCGGCGGCGAGGGCGGCGGCGGCCTTGGCGTGGGTGGGCGACGACGCCCGCATGGACTCCACCCAGCCGCCGCGCAGCCCGGCGCCGAGCTCCAGCTGCTGCGCCGCCTGCAGGCACTTGCGCCGCACGGCGATCCCGGCGCGCGGCGGCGGGTACGGGAACAGCGTCGTGCCCGGACAGGGGCACCCGACCTGCGCCGCCGCCGCCGCGCCCACCTGCTCAGGCACCACCACGCTCGCCTTCGCCATCACCAAAGAAACCTTCCAGTCAAGAACACCCCAAGAAGAAGAGGTGATGATTGGTTTGCTTGTGTGGAGGCGGGAAGAGGAGGAGTGAGGTATTTATAGTTGGAGAGGGAGGAGGGAGACGGCGGCGGCGGCGACGGCGGGGCCCGCCGGTGGTGGTGGTGGCCACGGGCCCCGCCGATGTCTTGGACGCGTCCGACGTCGCCACACCCGCGCGAGCCCAGCTCGGCGCCAGGTGGCCCCCGCGCCGCGGAGCACGTGCCGGGCCCACGCGGACGTGTGGGGCCGCGCCGCGTGACACGTCACCGCCTTTGTCCCGTGGTGATTCTCTTTCTGTTGCGAGGCTGTTTGTTGTGCAGATCCAGCTTTGATGATAAACCCGTGCGGTTTTTCCTTTTTGTTCGTTACAACTCGTGTGTATTTTTTTCAATTGCATCGAGAGCGACGAGAAATACTGGAAGATTAGAACTCCCCACGGGGCAAAGTGTAATTTTCTTGAGAACTTGTACTGTAGAGATTAACACGAGTAGCAAATACTGCTAAATATTTTTATTTGGAGTTTGGTATAAATATAAAACTCATCTGTATTAATAATGTCATAAAAAAGTTATTGTTCTTCGCAAAAAAAATGGTTATTTATCTGTCAAGGGGAGTGGATTTTGATACCTCGAGAGAATGTCCCCTCGTTATTTGCATGGCACTCAAATGGTTATGAAAAAATTTAAAAAAAAATTAAGAAGATGTATTAACATGTGATATATCACTCCACAAATATGCAAGTTCAAATTCAACTTCTACATCTCACAACGAAAAAACAAATTAAACTACAACTAGTTAACTACAACTACAATGAAAAAAACAAATTTGACTGTGAATATACGTTAACTAGTTGTAGTTTAATTTGTTTTTTCGTTGCGAGATGTAGAAGTTGAATTTGAATTTGCATGTTTGTGGAGTGATATATCACATGTTAATATATCTTCTCAAATTTTTTCAATTTTTTCATAACCATTTAAGTGACATGCAAACAATGAGGAGACATCCCCTCAAGGGATTAAAATAGTTTCCCTCTGTCGAGATAAAAATACGTAACATGATAGCCTCATCGTCCACACAAATATTGGTGTTCCTTTACTTATCCACTTTCTCCACCCATTATTGTATTGTCCCTCTCTCAACCCCAATATATGTTTATCTTTCTCTCCAACTTTTTCATTTGACATTTTAAACTTGGTACTAGTATGAATATGTATGCAGATAATGTTTATGGTGGTACAAATAGACTATGTCGTTGGCTTCCTACAGATTTCAAATGGCATTGAGACGTCACATCACACTCACACTATCATGAAGATAGTCTATGTTAGTATGCTTCTCAAGTCATGTTATCTTCTTCCAAAAAGAGAGGTCAAGGCCTCTATCATTTCTATTTACATAAATGGGCAAATAGTACATAATCCATTATCAACGACACTTGACTTAATAATGCCATCCCATTGTCTTTCAAGTTGCTCTACAGAGAGAAAAAACACTTAACATAAGTATTGTATTTAACAACCGAAAAATAGAAAATGGTCCAAAATTAGATGACATAAGTAGCATTTTTCCAAAACCCTGGACTTCTTTCACTCATTTCTTCTTAAATAAAACCTTCATGCCAAGACTTAGAGAATTCATCTTAGTCTTCTTCTCCAAGGTCGTTGGCCATACCTCGCATTATATGTGTCACTTGACATCCTATTTAGCGTCTGACCTACCCACATCCCTCACTCATAAAATTATATTTCTTATGTCTCTTCCTGTGATTTATTTAAAAATAGTTTGGGATGAAACTCAGAAATAGACATGTCTGATTCGCTCCAACGGGCGAGTAATCAAGCCTACCTCTATTAGCAGTAATTTTTTTTTTTAAAAAAGGCACCATTTCTCTTGTTGTCCAAATTGCTCACGGAACAACGGTTATACACCTACCTCTATTAGCTTCCTCATTTCTTTTCCAAAATTGTTTCATCCCTCAAATATGTGTGGGATATTCTAAATTGCACCCAAATTGAAAGTGATATTAATTACGTTCTCCACAAATCAAGCCTGAGCACATTTCATAAGTAAGTGTCCAATAGTTTCACAATTAGATTATTATACCAATAAGGAAATTATCCCCTTTCCAGCCCCATCTAAGGAAATTATCTTTGGTAAGGATACCATTTCTAAGGAGCAACCATACATGAGACCACCTTAATTTTCAAAGGTAATTTCAACATTCAAATCTCTGAGAAAGGGAATTGCAGATTATTACTCTCCATAGAATTATAAAAAGACCAAGTTTAGAACTCAAATCCGGGTACATAGGTTCTAGAAAAACTAAACAGATGAGCTATCTCACTTCGCATATTCTTTCTAAATTTGATAGCCCCTCCCCCACCCTCCTTAAATTCCTTTGCAACAGCTAGTAATGTTTTTGGTAAAAGTAATACAGTGTTGGATATTTCTCAACTAAAGGTCTTCCTCTAGTCTAACTATCTTCCCAAAAAATTGTGTTCTTTCTATTCCCTATCTCTTCGGGTGCAGTACCTTGGAAATTTTTGTTTGATATTCATTTAGTGTAGTACAAATGAGATGCGATGCATTAATCTAAATTTGTGTTCCTTTTGTGTTTACATTCACAAACACATAGAAAAAAGCGAAGTGCACGGGCAGTCCCTAAACTTGTGTGGGTATGACATCTAATCTCTACACTCTAAAAAACAATTTTTTGAGTCCCTGAACTTGACATGGGTTAGTCCAAATGGGCTTCAACCTACTCGGTGAGATCTACATGTCAAATACAATTTAAAAAGAGGGGAGAGAGAGAGAGCATAAAAATGTTTTTAGTTTTGAAGAAACAAAATTGAAAAAGAATCCTCTAGAATCTCAGCATCAACGCATACTAGCTTATCATGTGTAATTAATTTATCTATTTTGTAATTTTATGGTTTTGCTTTTCCTAAATTTTCATATTTGATTTATGTTTTGGCTTTTGTAATATTTTTTATGGAATACTAGCAAAAACAACAATGCCGCGTATCACAACACACATGATTATTAAGCATATTATTTTGATGGATTATCTTCTTGATTATAGAGATAAATTAAATATTTAAAAAGCGTGGAGCAAATTAAATAACTCACACGAATAACCAACAAAAACAAAATAAAGCACTCTAGCATGGTGCGGCACATATGATTGTTGCCCGGTGTGACCTGCCCCATAACAAAGGTCAACATGCAAACATCGTCCTCATAGTCGTATCCTCCTCACAAATCCCAATAAACCTTTTTCATTTTTTTTGCGAGGACAAATCCCAATTAACCTGCCTCATCCTTAGACGTCGTCGGATTATTATCGTCATCATAATATATAACAAGCTGGGTGGCCCGCGCAATTGCGCGGCTAACACCTAAACACAATTATAAATTTTTCGGTATAATTTTGCTTAAAATTTATTAAATAGCTATCTTGTTGTCGTAAGACTTTAAAAGACCAAATCTTATCATCTCCATATTTCCAACTATATATTAAAATTTATTAAATAGCTATCTTGTTATCATAAGACTTTGAAAGACCAAATTTTATCATCTCCGTATTTCCAACTATATAGTTCTTAAAAGTCAGACCAGCTGCTACCTCTTACTTCTGTCATATCCTTCTTTATTTGCTTGCTCGATCTACCACTATTTCTATTCATTCTCCTTGAAACCTTTAAAATTGGATCTTATAGTTTCGTTTTTATAATTTCTAGTAGTCCCGTCAAACGCTGTCATTATGCTCTTCTACGGCCCGTCCACTGTCTTTTCTCTTTATTGTCATTGGAATTTTAAAAATCGAACATAATTACCGTTTGGGTTCATTTTTTTACTTTCTAGAAGTTCCACCAAACCGTCAGGGGCTTTGCTATTGTACTCCTCTATGGCTCATCCACTGCCTCCCTTCTTTATTGTCATTGAGATTTTAAAATCGACCATGATTATCATTGTTTTTTTTTACTTTTTAGAAGTTACGAACCTTAAAAATTGGTAGTTTTTAGAGCTTATTGTCTTATTGGGTTTTATTTTTTATAGTTTTTAGAAGTCCCATCAAACGATGCAACTATACTCCTCTAAGGCCCATCTGTCATTGGGATTCTAAAAATCAAACAAAACTATCGTTAGAATTTACTTTTTATTTT
This sequence comes from Oryza glaberrima, assembly GCF_000147395.1. Taxonomy (NCBI): domain Eukaryota; kingdom Viridiplantae; phylum Streptophyta; class Magnoliopsida; order Poales; family Poaceae; genus Oryza; species Oryza glaberrima. Next base: position 11,146,904 of record NC_068334.1, on the reverse strand, counting down.
CTAGAAGTCCCGCCAACCGTTGGCAGCTCTATAACTATACTCATATACACCCCGCCCGCTGCTTCTACTTTTTATTGTCATTGAAAATTTAAAAATCGAATATGGTTATCAATGGGGTTTATTTTTTTACTTTCTATAAGTCCCGGCAACCGCTTTGCCTATTTGCTTCACGGCCTGCCTGTCGTCTCTCCTTTTAATCGTCATTAGGATTCGATTTGGTGTTTTATTAACAGTTTTTATATGTCGTATTAACTGCCACCACTCTACTCCTTTGTAGGCCTGCTACTTAATTTATCTCATCAAATGTTTTAGATGGTCTTGTACATGCATAGATCATACTGGCGAAGATATTGTACCTTAAATTTTATTTGCCATGTCTTATAAAATACGAATATGCTCAGGCCAGGGCGACCGACGGGGGTGGAGCAGGATCGAGCGCTCCCCTCCTCCCCGTGCGCACGTTCCCCTGGCCCCACCATGTGTCTAAAAAAAATTTCACTTAGTGTACTCATAATATTTCACTATATATAGATCTAATGTTGCAGTGAATTAAAATATTATTTTGCAACAAATCACCCACATATTTTGGAAACCCTCTATTAAGGAAAATCGTTTTATTTTTTTGTTCCACTAAAAATGTTTCACCTAGTGTACTCATAATGTTTCACTACGTATAAATCTAATGTTGCAGTAAACGAAACTTCTTTTGCAACAAATCACCCACATATTTTGAAAATTCTCTATTAAGGGAATTCGTTTTTTTGTTCCACAAAAAATGTTCCACCAAGTGTACTCACAATGTTTCACTATGTATAGATCTAATGTTGCAGTGAACTGAAACATTCTTCCGCTATTTGCTAAAATATTATTTTTATATAAGGTGAAATAACGCCCGATTTAATAATAAGCTAAAAAAATTTCGTCGGAATATATCCATGTGTGGTCTTGTTTTGAATATTTAATTGCAACGAATTTAATGGTGTAATCGGATCATGATTTGGATAAATAATTTAAGAGAAAAAATAGTTTAAAATGGTTTTGCATGCATGCATGGCTCTGACGTTATGCTGACGTTAGCGTCCGATTTTTTTCACGCTTGGATGGGGCGCCCGATCGGTAGTCTCGTCCTATAAAATAATGTATATCTATGTTGATTTCTTCGTAGCATACTTGCTTTGCTTCTAGATCGATTGTGGGCTATCTCCGCCCAATGTCTCTGCTATCTTGGCATGTGCATACGGCATGACATGCATGCAGTGTTCTCCCTCTTTACTATCAATGGCCAATGGCCATGTATGTATGGCACGTATATTTTCCAGCCACATATGAAACGTGGATCACTATAGTTCAATTTGCACTCTAATTACCATCTAAACATAGATTAATGTAATTTGTCTGATTACTGTCCATAAGACCATAGCATCCATACTCAGACAACCTGTCCGACTCCTAATCAATCAACATGTCCGACTTCTATTCATTCAACATGTCCGACTCCCATATTTCCTATTAGATCAAAGTTGCTTTCTATTTAGACTAAATATTGTCATGAATAATCTACACCACTAAAATCTAGTACAACTACGATCTAACGGTGTAAATATTTATCCTTTTATCCGATTAATGTGGGAATTTCTAACCCCCACAGCGAACGTGGTGCCTTTTTTCAAGGCTGTTTTAATAATATAATAGATGGCTATAGGCTAAAAATACACGAATATTAGAAAATAATCTAATATCAAATAATTAAAAGGGGGTGAGGTTTTGAATCTAGTTCATCTAGACTATCATCCCGTGAAGCTAGAAAAAAAACCCCGAGTGTTCCTCTAGTTGTTACAGGCTATAGAAAGGAAAGCAGCATATATGCTCTGCATGTATGCGTAGGCTGTGGTTGGGTTGGTGCTGCTGGTGGTGGTGATCGATGGTGGAGGCGAGGAGAATCATCCGCGAGCGAGAGAGGGACAACCCGAGCGGTGTCACACACGCAACCCCCCTCCCCTCCAACATCGCTCGCCTCGCGCGAGTGTAGAGAGTCGAGTCTACGAGGGCCGCGCGTTTTCCTTTCCCCGATTTCCCCCCGCAACCATATGCATGCCAGTGTGCCACCACGCGCACGCGCGTGATGTGGGTTGGTACGTAGCTAGGCGCCAAAAGGCAAAAAAGCCACAACCCAGCAGCGGAGGCGATGATTCCCCCGTCGTTTTTTTTTTTTTTTTGGGCTCGCGCGCGCGTTGCGCGGAGCGAAACAGGGGCCGCGCGCGTGAAACTGCCTGCGCTCCCTACGGGGCGGCGAAACCAGCTACCGGTTTTTGGGCGCGGCATCCGCACGCGCTGGCATCGTAGGATCGCGTGGATGCCTATGCTTTCGTGTTTTTTTTCCCCGCAACCGCAAGTGGCCGCGCGACTCCTCGAGTTTTTCTAGGTTGCCCGAGGCAGCATATCACAGCTAACGACATAAGAGCAACGTTTAATAGTATACTCAGCTGATAGCTCTAAAAATTAACCATGTTATTTATAATTAATATAATAGCCTACACATACAGTAGTTTCATATAAATATTTCATATAAATATATACTTTATTTGTTCCAAATTTGTTCCAAATTATAAAACCTATATTTTTTTACACGATTTTTAATAATATATTTTGACTAGTATTTTTTATTATATGATCCCAAAAAATATGAAATTAACATCAGTACTTGAAAATATGAATCTAGTGATATAATGTATATAATAATTAGTATAGATATAGTTAGTATGATTATTAGTCAAAAGCTACCGGGTTTGTTTGCCCTATAATTTTGGACGGAGGGAGTACTACAATACTATTAATTCTTAGTTAACTTTTTATACACTATTTTAAAGGTTGTACTATAACTGACAACAAATATGAAACCATTTTTTCTTCCTCCTCCACAGGTGTTTGTAGTTAGCTAGCTTATAGTTTTTTATTCTACTTGCACTTACAATACTGTTCAACTTGACAGAATTCTTGGTGAACCCCGTATGGTACTCAGGTACTGTACAGTGTATCCATGCAGGTGACGGTTAATCAATTGCCTATAGGGCCCTGAGGCTAGGAAGAGAACAATTCCGTCGTTGGAATCACAATCATGGTACCGATCGATTGGCGATCTGAACGAACACAAATCGCGATGCTCATTGGCCTTCTCTTGATTATTTTTCTTTTTCTGACTAATCGTCGGAACCGATCGATGGACCAGGTAATTATTGACCACTCCCTTTGTGTGTTGGTTTGGGGAGTACTCCCTCCATCTATTTTTAATAGTCATATTTCTAAATCTGAAAAATTTATTTTTGGTAGTCATATTTCAATCCAACAACCTATCATTTTAATAATTTTTTCGGATTTAATGCGTGACTCTCCATTCTTCCACACATGATTAGCTACATGGGACATTGAGAAATGTAAATATTAATGAATCGTTTGTTTACGAGAAATGACTAGTAGCATGTTTAAATGGATGACAAGTAGAATTGTTTATCATTGGTCTGTGTGCTAAGATAAAATATGACTATTAAAAGTAGATGTAGGAAGTAGTATACATTGCATTTCCTCGTACTGATGAAACATGGGCAGCATCAGCGGCCGGTGAGTGAGCGTAAAGCTGCCTCTCGCCGCCCACACAAGTTGCTCAGATAAATACTACGGAGCCTGGAGAGATTTTGTTCGGATCTAGGTCATGCTATTTTGTTATTATATACTCCCTCCGTTCCTAAATATAGAAGATTTTGGTTAGATGTAACGCATCTTATTACAACGAATTTGGACAAGTTATCCAGATTAAATGTGTCACATTCAATCAAAATCTCTTATATTTAGGGACAGATGAAATAGGTTTTATCTTGATTTTTATTTCCATATTTTTTAAAATTGATAAACAATACGTTTTGTGAGAAAATTTTCTATATATAAGTTGTTTTAAATATCAAATAAATCAGTTTTCTAAATTTACAATAATTAAAACTTAATTAATTCTGCGCTAATGATTTTTATTAGAAAAGGAAACCAGATGCTCGAGACAAATCAAGCCAATTGGATGCGTCTATTACTACGACAACGTACTCCTACTGGTCTAGCTAAGCTAAAGAAAAAAAGAGAGGAGAAGAATACAGCCAAGAAAAGGGAAGATCAAAGTAATCAACAATTAGTACTAGCTGAGTTGATTATATTCCTGATTGGCGCACATAATATTGGTCCGTGCAGAGATGACATGACATTGACTGACAATAATGTGTACGTGCATCACATGCTAAGCGATTATTAGTGCTGCATGCAGTGACAGTCAGTCGTGGTAACACACTCTGCCGCACATTGGCTCTAGCTCACTCCACGACAATGCGTATGCGTCTTTGTCTGATTATGCAGGACTAATAGTAGTGACTGCTATGCACGACAAACTTGCATAGCTGAATTGCCCGCCGGTGATTCAGTCAGGAGTAAATTAACTGTGGGTCATCTCGATCATTTCTTTTATTTTTTTTTACTCGTTCCAAAAATTAACTGTGGGTCATGTACTATGTCCGCTGCAAAGGAAATAATACGAAAATAGATTCTAAACTATCTCATCATTTCTTATATACATATATATGTCATCCAAATAGTGGCCGGCTGTGTAAGTTCATTGTGGATGTAGATGCTGGATTTTAATCCATTTTCTAAAACAAAATATCATCCAAATAGTTAAAAAATAATAAAATATATAATATGCGATATATCATTTTACAAGCATGCAAATTATCACTCGTACAAGTTACAAAATAAAAGTACATCTCTCTAAGAGATTAAAATAAGTTCTCAAATAATATTGCATATGACTGGGTGAAGCAATAGTTTAATTTTGTAGAACACATGTTTTACAAATATCTTTTTTCCTTTTATGATATGGTGAGAAAAATAAGTTTGTGATATCTTTTTTCCTTTTATGATATGGTGTTGTGTGTGACCATTATTTTGCTCCACTTGGCACGAGGTGAAAGTATCTGTTAAACCAGATGCAAATCCCCGAGAGAAGAGCTCGAGCTCCACAGCCTGAGCTTTCAACTGCTTCCACCTGTGCCAACAGACGTTGTCCTCGACCTAATTATAAGCCTCCAGTTGCCTCCGTCTAACAGGAGATAAAGAGAGGGAGAGGTGATGCATATGACATGTGTTCTATGAATTATTTTTAATGCTTTTTGCTAATTGATCTGTCACGTTTGTATCAAGTAAGTCAGCTTAGACCAAATCTACCCCCGACTAGTTTTATATGGGTTTTTCTTATTGTCTGGTTTGAAAAGTAGAAGGTTATGGAATATTCAAAAATTTTAGTTTTTATGAGCTCATGAATGATGAGTAGTAGAAGACATTAAAGTCTGACGATTAATCCCTTGTTTTTTTTTTTGACAAATTGACTCTTTTGGAAAACTTATTTCGAAACTAACCCCTGCCAAAAACTTCAACCAAAAATAGGCCGTCGTCTCAGCGCCAAACACATTGGCGCTGAGATTGGCCGTGTCAGCGCCAACGGGACTGGTGCTGACATTATGCCACCGTGGCGGCCGGGCCGATCCCCCAGCTGACGTGGCAGCTACCTCAGCGCCAACCTGCCTGGCGCTGAGGTGGGACTTGGCCACAACGACCAAGGTCCAGACCAGCAAGCCTTCTGGATGGCTTGCAGGCTGGGACCTCAGCGCCAGCCATAATGGCGCTGACCGTGGGAAGCTCAGCGCCAGACCGGTTGGCGCTGAGATGGGACTTGGCCGTTTCGGCCATGGCCCAGCCCAGCAAGCCTTCTGGATGGCTGGGCTGGAAACTCATCCAATTCATCCTCTGTATCATACTCCAACCAGCCTGGGTTCAATCCACTGCGTATCATAGCCTCCTCACACTCCTCTCGGGTATAGAATTTCAGCCTAGCCAACTCCCTTAGGCCCATACTTACATTCTTAGCATTTGCTTCTTCCTCAGGCAACTCCACATCATCTCCTACCTCCCGACCATCCTCAACATCTCCTTCCTCTCTTACCGGCACATTCTCCTCCACATTAACTTCCTCCCTTAACGGCACATTGTCCTCTGCATGTACTTCCTCCCTTAACGGCACATTCTCCTCTGCAGGTACTTCCTCCCTTACCGGGTCATTCTCCTCCCTGACCTCCACATCCGCCATATCATTTACTCCCTCGCCCCCCTCCACGTCTTCCTCAATCAATTCTTCCTTCCTACTACACCTCTCCGACAGTTCGTGACAGCTAATGGGTGATTCTATGAGTGGATTTTCATTAAGGTCTATAAGTTCTTTCTTCCTTATCCTACCATCTTTCTTCCATGCAAACACCTCAAAAGATTTGAAATGTGACCCCAATACTATATCTATATATGTTTGCCATTCGATCTCTCCATTCAAGTCTAACATAAACTTATGTGACATGACACCGCCGCCCACATCGTATCTCCCTTGCATACCAACCGACTCATCACTCCAATCCAATTCATGCTTGATGCGAGACATTAACTCCTCAAAGGTAGGCTTCACAGAAAACACTAATTGTCTAACTGTCATTCCCTCAAATTGGCTTCCATGTGTACTTTCATCTACCACACAACCACCATAATGAAGCCGGACCAATCTATCCATCTACAATTTTTAACCCATGCATAAACATTACTTACTTGAAAATAATATGTAATTACCATTGCAATACCAATACTTCAAAAGCTAACAACATGTCTAATTTTTCCAATAAATAAGTACCTTACTCAAATACTACACATTATTGATAAAAAAAAACTCTACTCCTACAAATTACCTACCCTTCACCACACATCAACCCCTTTCAAACCCTCTCAATCACCACAAATCCATCCCACACATCAACCCCTTTCAAACCCTCTCAATCACCACAAATCCATCCCACATCCTAGGCCATCACCACACATCCATCTCCCATCAAACCCTAGTGCATCACCAAACATCCATCCCAAATATATTTTGTCAAATGTATCAACAACAACCAAATGGATAAAGATATGCCACCTCCACACTTCATCCCCACCCACATTATCCATCTAATAATCCATCCTTAGCCAACTATTATCAAACCACGTCTACAACCAAAACAATGCAAAATATCCAATAAAACTTTGGGGAACTTAGGGTTTATACAGGGGTTTACCTTCTCTTCCGATCCCAAACTCAATGCCGCACAAATCACCTTCGATTAGAGAGGTTTTGGGGGGAGATTGGGCGAGGAGAACGCGGTGGCGACCGAACCCTAGGCGGGCGGCTGGGGAAAAACAGAGGACTAACTGGCTGGGGCGGCCTCGGCCGGGCTCAAAGTAGCCAAGATCAGCGCCAACGTATTTGGCGCTGAGGTTGGGCACCTAAGCGCCAAAGCGGTTGGCGCTGAGGTTGGGCACCTCAGCGCCGAAGCGGTTGGCACTGAGGTAGTTGCCACGTCAGCTGGGGATCGGCCCGGCCGTCACGGTGGCACAACGTCAGCGCCAGTCCCGTTGGCGCTGACACGGCCAACCTCAGCGCCAATGCGCTTGGCGCTGAGCCGACGGCCTAGTTTTGGTTGAAGTTTTTGGCAGGGGTTAGTTTCGAAATAAGTTTTTGAAAAGGGTCAATTTGTCAAAATAACACATTAATCCCTCTAAACTATTAGGATGGTCAGATATTCTCGTAATAATTTAGAGAATTATTTGTCGGAATTCAATACTCCCTCCGTACTCGTAAAGGAAGTCGTTTTCGACAGCGACACGGTCTCCAAAACACAACTTTAACTTCTTGTTTCTATAAAAATATTTATTGAAAAGTGATATATGTATACTTTTATGAAAGTATTTTTCAAGACAAATCTATTCATATAATTTTTACATTTTCAAACTAAACAACCTAAGAGTTATTCATGATTTATATTCCCAATGTTTGATTTAAACATTGTCCTATACAACTTTCTTTATGAGTACTGAGAGGGAGTATCTCCTACTACTACTTAGAGCAAGGCTAATAATACAGCCGACTTGTTGGCTATAAGATTCTTTGCCGCATTCTCTTAGCCCACACACATATAATAGTTAGCTATTTAAAATTAATATATGGCCCACTTGTTTCTCTCACAGAATTTTTTGGTTCTTGCATCCAAGCCGGTTGTAAGTTTACAGCCCGCTTCTCCTCTCTCTCTTTTCTTATTTTCTCCATCTCAGCATTTAGTCGACATACGGCCTCCGATTATACTTGCTCTTATCATTCACGATCGAGCACACTTCAAAAACGAGTAGTACAGTAAAGAGAGTACTCTTGAAGGTAGTTAATGATCGATCGGTTTGGTACGTAGTTTGGTACTACGAGAAAATGGTCCAGCCACCACGCACGACGCTTGACTGTTGGGTGGCTGCCCAAAGGCCGACAGATCTCTAGGCTCCGGCGTGGGCGACAGGGACGGACGGACGACGGACCAGCCGATGGATGGATCGACGCGGTATCGAGGCAGATCACTGTACGCGCGCCTAGCTGCCTCTGCATTGCGACCAACGGCCGGCCCTCTGCCTGTGCCTTCACGCGTTCATGCATGCTGATCAGCTCAATTCAGCAAATTAATTAAGACCAGCCGCCGTTGCATGCTCCTGCAGCTGCATGGATGAATGTGCGCATGTCTGCATTGATCGATCCTCCGGCAGCTGCACAAGGTAGCCCTCCTCGGGCGCACATGGCTGACACGGAAACTTGGCTATCTAGCTAAATTAGTTGGTCATTGCAGGTTAATTTGTTGTTTAATCTGCAGTGCTAGCTCGACCACTTCATCCATTGGGCGTCAGCTTGTCATGGTTAATTCGCCGGTAATTACTATGTCATCGCACTGGTTGGCAACCAAAATCTACTGGGAACACGTATGTTCTTTTCCTTTTCTTACTGGTTTTTTTTTTCTCATAATCCTCTGTTATCAAAAGCAGCAAAATATAGTACGTACTACCACCATAGTACTTGTACTACACTGCACATAGGATATATCTCCAATAGCAACGTCTACGGGTGCGTGCATCATGCTTGCATTCAGGCGAACGTCGTAGGTGCAGTCGCGCGTCCAGATCGATGCGCGGCGGCCTACTAACATGGGTCACATGGCCTGTGCGTGCGCCCACGAGCGGCGGGGGATCATGGCCTTGTTTGGTTGACCTGAGGGCTCTCGCTCAGGCAGGTCGATCCAGCTGCAGGCACACAAAATTAGATGTCGGAGAGTTGCGTCTGAGTCAGGCAAGATTTTCAGGGCAAGAAGTAAACAGGCCCCATGTCCTTCGTTCGATCGACTCACTCTCACCTATGTGTTCTCCTGGTCCCTCCATTGCTCCGGCAAAGAGAGATCTTGATTATTTATCATCTAGTCTATGGTCATGTTTGAAAAAGATTCAGGCAGCACAATGTGTATTAGTAAATCTCTACAGCTACTCCAAACAATCTAGATTTGAAGAATCAGCAACTGTTGTATAAAAATAAACTAAAGGCATTTTCCAGCTTCGCTAAATTGATTACTAAGTGACTATCATTGGTTAATTCTCAGAATCTTAAACCCCCCTAAATAGAGGGTACATAGATGGTTTTATATGCATCATTGTCACCGAGTGGTAGCATATTCGAATTGACTATCTTTAAAACTCATCCCGTCCCAATATAAATGCAACCTAGTACAAATGTCACATCTATACTATGACTGTGTTTAGTTCTTGAAATTGGGGAGAAGTTTGGGGAAAGTTAGTAGTTTGGAAAAAAAAGTTGGGAGTCTATGTGTGTAGGAAAGTTTTGAATGTGATGTGATGAAAAGTTGGGAGTTTGGGGGAAGTTTGGTGTGAACTAAATAGAGCCTATGTTTACTATGTTGCAGTTATATTGGGATAGAGAGTAAAAAATAGTAGAACAACTTTTTTTTTTAAAAAAAAGTTTGAATTACACTGCTGAACTATTGTGCCAATCCAATTTACCCCCGAAAAATACAAAACCAAATATTTTACACCCTAAGCTTTTCGTACCGGATAAATTATCCCTTATGGATTGTCTTGACTTAAACTGGTACACGTGGTGCCAACATGACATCCTAATCAGAAAAATAATAACAATGAATTTACAGGGCCCACCTGTCATCCTATCATCCTTCCTTCTCTCTGTTCTCCTTTAGCCATCCAGTCAATGGCTCGAACAACATCTGTTTGAGACAGAGGCAGAGACCAACAGAGCCAGGGCTTGGCGAGCAGGGCCGTCCGCCGGAGCAGGGAATGTTGGATGATACAGCTCAATGCGATAATCATGCATGTTGATACACGGTAGCTGTACAAATAGGCATCAATCTTCTATAGAACGCTCAACCAATTTATAGAAATAGGATCGGGAGGTTTAGGAAAGGGAACCAATGACAAGTACATTGCCAGGCAGCCTAACAGGGAAGCTCGAGGTCGGTTTTAAGCAGGGATAGCCGAAGGTGGAGGACGACGAGGAACGACGCGGGGGGGTCTCGTCCGGCCGCCGCCAACTGGTGGCAGTCGCAGTCGATCACCGTCATTTTCATATCGGTCGGCGAGCAGAGCTGTGTCATCCGAGTCATCCTGGGTCACATACTGATACTCACATGGCCACCAACAACAAGCACCCAACCTGCTTATATAATTCAGATTCATCTTCTCTGCAAGCCACCAATTATCTGTTTACACTTCTGTACCATTGCATAGATTGGCTGCAGAAAGGTTCGCATATTTTTGTTACCTGCAGATCGGGATGAATCTGTGTAATTAGTTCCAATCCATGAGCGTTGTTAATCATTGGGGCTGATCCATTTGGCCTGGTAGCTCGCAGATTAATTAGTCAAAAGTAAATGCAACAGCACCGTAACAGTATCGCTCGATCTTAGCCCAAATGATTGGTTGGTGGCTTTAATTATATAACCTGTGCTACCAAGCTACAAATGGTTTCCCCTTGACGCTGAAATCTCTGGGATTATATGCTTCTAATTAACGAAAGGAAGGTGAAAAGCATCATGAACAGTTGGTCTATTTTGAACAGCTTATTCTTCTTTCTGATCCTAGAGTCTCCCTGCTTTAATTTTCTTAAAGACAGACACAGACAATAAAGCTTGCATGCAACTTGTACTTGCTTCGACGTACATCAGGTAGGTAGCTATTGCAAGTTGTAATAGTCTAATTAACCAAATGATGACATGTATGCATGCCTTTGTTTCTCGTTGCATATACTCAAGCCATCTTTAAAAAAAAATCTAGCTATGAACCCCAATAACCCATGTCTAAATTTATAGTCAGAAATCTATCTATCTATTATATACTAAAAGTCCATTAAACTTCCTACAAACACTGTTAAGCCGCCATATGACGCTCCTACAAACACTTCTAGATCACCACGTGACACTATTTAATCTTACCGTCGATTTTCATTAAAATTGGTTGACCTGATATTATGGACCATTCGATTAGATGTATTATTTTAAAAAGTAATAGTTTCTTCCTGTGGGACGGAAAAGAAAAAGGAAAGTATTCAGTACGTACGTACATCTGAAATAAAAACGATGAAGCTTAATTATCTACTCTTCACCGGATAAAAGCGATAAAGTAAAGAAAAAACATACGTACGTAGTGTCATTAAAAAAAATTGATGGGCTTTAAAGTAGGATTTTCTACTATTTAAAAATAAAATATATCGCTCTATAAATATATGCGGTTAAACTAGATCGTATATAAGATATCCAATCAACACTCTTTATCATTCTATATTTCAATTATGTATTTATCAATCTATTATCTATTATATACAAAAAGTTTATTAAATTTTATACAAATGCTTTTAAGCTGTCATGTGGCACTTAATAAATTAAAGAAATTCCTATAAATTCTAAAAGAAAAGCAAAACACTAGCAAAACACCTGATCTGTTATTTACTGTTAGATTAGATCTATTTACAAAACTTCCATCTTATAATCTCCCGTTCACGAAAGTACTGATCGTAAAAAAAAAACCCCAAAATACAAAGTACGTAAGTAACGCACTATCAATAAAAGAAGATTAAAGCCAAAAAAACATAAAAAGACAAATTATATATATCAATTAAAAAAATACATCTGCTTCTCTCTCCTTTCCAACTTTCTCCATGTACATGTGATAAAACAGTTATATTAGTGATAATAAATTTAAAATAATTATAATTATACAAACATAGACTATATATATCATCATAAATTAACTCTTTACAAATGAATATAACTAAAAATTAGCTCTATAATGTTTAAAAGTAAAGTTTAAAAAATTGTATTTTTAACCTATTAAATTAATAATATAAGATAATTTTTTTACTTGAACTGGTGGATTAATTTTTTTTCAAATATAAAATTGTTTGAATTTTACACCATTATATTTTATACCTATTAAATTAACAATTTATAATCTATATCGACTAATTTATATTTAAACCAACAAGTGGACCCAATATTTGAGACTATATTGTTGCTAAAATATTTGGCTATCGATTTTCATTTAAATTGATAGATAATAAACCATCAGATCTATTTTTCTAAAAAAATTCTCCAAAAACATCACTCCGTTCCTCTACACAACACATGCATGCGTGCGCCACGACAATGTGGTGCACCAGATTGAGGCAATAAGGTGATCACGATCACCACACCGTACCAGTTTGCCAAGGTGAGGACGCATCAAATCATCAATGAATAATGATTGTTTTGTTAATAAAGTGAAAACAAATTGAACGACTATTGCAGAAGGAAAATAATGAAGTCCATTGGGTTAAGTTTTTGCAACATGCAACTCTATGTAAGCTAAAACTAAGGGTTGATTACCTAATTGTACTTATATAATATAAGGGAGTCTTACTCCCTGTTTTTCCTTTTCGATCTAGATTTTGTATTTTCATTTGCATGTTTCCCATGTTCCTAAATGATGTGTTTCGGGAAAACAATTCTATTTTTTTTCTTAAAGCGCTTTTTCCAGAACAACATTTCAAATTTGTATAAGTTAATTCATTCATTTATACCCTCAAATAGATATCATAAAAATCAAATAATCCATTAGTTTCACCCATCCTAAACCCGCAGTACAATTATTTTTTTCTACTACTCAAGGTGATCAAAGATAGTCAGAGTCATGAGATGAATATAATTAAGACATATTCTAATTAGGTATATAACAATTGTTAATAGGTGTCACTATTGATTGTCATTACACTCTTTACATGTATGTAAATAAGGGTGAATCTAGAACGAAAACTACCATGTGTTCCACACGTATATGTTATGTAGTTAATGTTCTAGATACATGTGTTAATGCAGAGCATTATTTGGAAAAATCATTTTGGACTCTATGACCATGCATGAGAAAGGAGCAATGTGGTGTTGCCCTTTATGTAAACTAAACAAATTGATAAATATTATCTATATAACTATCACAAGATGATCGGTGAGTGAAGGACACTACTGAGCAATAATGAGTGGACATAGAGTAATAGCTTATAGCTATATATGAGCCATGGTATGATGTGCCACTTTTTCTTTGATTCAGAGTAATGACAAAGGCACCATTAAGTAAGGAGAAAAAAAACAAAATAAGCGAACAATAATTTTTAGGTAGTCATATTTTTTAACCAAGTTTCATTAATTATGATGATATGAATCATATTGAACTTATTGATTATAATTTACATGATAAAACAATATTATTTGATACAATTGGATTATATGACAAAAGCAAACTTTACTATAGAACACTTCAAATGTATAAGTACACTACACATACTAATCAAATTTATACAATTTTGATCTTATTTCAAACAAATGTTGTTTCAAAGAAAACAATCAAGCATGAAAAAAATAAAGAAATTATCTTGAAACAATTGCTAATATTTTGCATTACCAAGCCAATGAATTATGTGAGTGATATGTGTCCTAACATACCATTAAATTTCTTCAAAACTGTGAAAAAAAATGAATTTGTTGAACTTCTACATAGGAAAAAAAAATCAAACATTTGATCTATCCTTAATTTGGTTGTCACTATATCATGTGCCTTAATGAGACGATTCAATCCAAAGAACTTTGATTTCCTTACTCTCACAAGTTTAGCTTATAGACATATTTCACACTGTCACATTATGTGTATAAATGATAGAAATGATAATTACCTAGCACCATTTTATTATTCAGTTGATTCAAATGTCATGTGACCTTAATCCATTCTCTATTAAAATTTCGATGAATGATTTTTTAGATACGTGTGACCTTGAGTTGCCCTTAATTTATAAGACATATCTTACGAACAAAATATAATCTTATATTTAAATAATATGGATGCCCGCGCATTGCGCGGGCCACCTTCCTAATTATTATGTTTTAAAGGACAAAATGTACGTAGTATATCCATCCAAATATATAAAGATTTTTGGATGGATATAACACATTTAGTACTACAAATCTAGACACTTGTATTTTGGAGCGGAGGGAGTATGTAAGGATACGGCATTTAAAAGTGGATCAGTATACTCGATCCATGACCGTTGATAGTGAAGTGACCACTAGCCATGTTGCCCCTGACTGTGATGGTGATAAAAAGGGAGCCATATCTTTGACTGACAATCAAAGCTAGCTATATCTTCTAACAAGATCGATATATATGCTCATGCATGATCTGTTTATCTGGGAGTGCAGGAGATTGTCACAAGGATGCGTTGAAGAATAAGCTATCCTCTTGTTCTCAATCCATAATATAAAGGAAAGTACGAATTACCTCCCTAATCTATCACGATCGACCGAATTACCCCCTAAACTCGAAAACCAGATATCGCTCACTGTTGCAAGCGGTTTAGGGTTCAAATAGCACACGTGACAGTCCAATCATCAGTTTTTTTAAAAAAAAAATCGCTAGGTCCCACTCGTTAGAATCCCCACCACCTCTCTCTTCTCCATCCCCTTCTAAAGCGGGTGGCGGCTGGGGAGAGGGCACGACGCGGCGCTCTTCTCCCTCCTTCTGAAGCGCACGGCGGCAGGGGAGACGGAGCGACACAGTAGAGCGACGCTACCGGCGGCGGCAAGGAGGTGGAAGCGAGGGCGGCACGTGCCGGCAGCAGCATGGAGGCGGAGGCAAGGGCAGCGCAGCGAGCACGTAGAGGACGCGGCGGCAGTCGGAGTACTGCTAAAATCTCTCTTCTCTCTTTCTTCCCTCTGGTGCACGGCGAGATTGCGGAGGGCGCGTCGCGACGGGACCAATGGGGTAGAGCCGACGGCGAGGGCATCGGGAAGGAGAGGAGATTGGAGCGGAGGCGGCGGAGGAACAATCGGGCACGGGGACGACGGGGATGGGCGGCAAACTCGTCACGGTAGCCTGCCGCCTCCAATGTCCTCGGTGCCGCCCGCCTCACCCTGCCCACCGCGCGCGCCATGCGTTCCCCGAGGAGGATTTGTCGCTCACCGCCTGCCTGAGTGGAGAAGGAGGAGGGAGAGAGAGAGAGAGAGGGGGGGAGGCCTCACCGCCGTCTCCAGGGAAAGGAGCATTAGCAGCGCCACCGCTTCCGCCTCAGCGCCGGACAGTGACCTCAATGGCAACGGTGAACCACTCGTCTCCTCTTCTCTTTGCTGCTCACCCGCGACCTCGAGCTGCCTCACCCGCCGACGGTGCTCACCCGCGACCCCGAGCTGCCTCGGCCTTGCCGTCGACCGCGCCTCCCTTGCCTCCGTGGTCACCGGCCTCCGCAGCCGCCCCGCCGCGTCGCCCCTCTCCCCCGCCATGGCTTCCTTCTCGCGTAAGTCCGGTGTCGGCCGCTACTCCCCTAACCACAGGAGGACAAGGCCTGGTGAGCCTGATGGGCCAGCCACCGCCGGCGCGCCTCATCCTCGGCCTCCGCCTCGAGGAGACTCGCAACTGCTAGTCCTCGACCGCGCTGCCTTCGCCTCCACGGTCGACGGCTTCTCTAGCCGTCCCATCGCGTCGGGCCAACCACCGCCGGCGCGTGCTCCACTCATTCTCAGCGGTGAGCGAGCGATAGACGAGAGAGATAGAGAGGTGAGAGGGGATAGAGAGGAGAGACTATGACAGGTGGGCTCCACCATTTTTTAAATAAAAAATTGCTGACTGGACTGCCACTTAGGACCAAAACCACTGCGATGTTGAGTTAGGGGGTGTTTTTGTCTGGTATTGAAAGTTTATGGTGAGCGATATCTGGTTTTTGAGTTCAGTGAGGTAATTCGATCGACCGCGATAGTTCGGGGAAGGGGGTAATTCGTACTTTTTCATAATATATATGGCCATGTGGGTGCACACTCTGCTATACTGGTCACACTAGCTCTTGTGTATGTTGAAATCATATATCCTTTCCTTTGCACAAGGATGATGGATCTGAAATTCTGGATTAACCCATGTGCGCTTGATTCACACTCTCTACTCTGCTAACGTGGATACAAAGCAACACGTAATGTCCTAGTGGAAATGAGGTTAAAACTTTAAATCCCAAACATTAACCTGGGACAAGTGGGGCCAAAGAACGACAAATGCCTGCATTTTTTTTCTAAAAAAACAAAAGCTGGAGAGTAAAGGCCTTTTTTTTCTTTTGGAAAGTATGAGATAATAAAAACTAGTATAACAGTATGGATTTGCATGGCTGCCATGGCAAATGCACTTCAGCAGTTCAGCTATCAAGCCAAGCAAAGCTAGTTCGTTCTTAGTGCAATCTTAAGCAATCGAACAGATAATGAGTTACACAATATAATTAATACACTCCCCCTACCCCCTTCTAGCATGTCAGATTAAAGGCACAAATAACAACTCCCTCCGTTCTACAATATAAGGGATTTTGAGTTTTTGATTGCAATGTTTGACCACTCGTCTTATTCAATTTTTTTTTGCAAATATAAAAAACAAAGAGTTGTGCTTAAAGTACCGTAGATAATAAAGTAAATCACAAATAAAATAATAATAATTTCAAAAAAAATAAATAAGACAAGTGGTCAAACGTTGCAAGCAAAAACTCAAAATCCCTTATATTATGGGACGGAGGGAGTACTTATCAAGATTGAGCGCACAAAATGATATGCCAAAATGGTCCACAATGTGATTGAGAACCCGGATACTACTAGTGTTGTTATGGATTAGTAGCACTTATCAAGGCCTTTATATTGTTCAAATCAAATAGCTAGCTAGCTATATATATGTGTACATGCATGCCTCCTGGTCATATATCTAGCTTTCAAATGGTAATAAGATGCCTCCTGTTGAATTAATTAATTATGACTATATATGTGCTAGTTGCATATAGAAAAAGCTTTGTGGACAAAAGAAAAGGGTGAGATTTTGAGTGGTTACATGGTTGGTGAGCACACGCCTTTCACTTCCATGTCATGTGGTGCTAATCTGGGCTTATCCCTGCCGTTATATGCCTTCATGGCCTAAAGCAATGGATCAAGCAAAGCTAGGACTACCAAATCTGCTACCTTAATACAACCACTCTAGCACATTTTTTTCTTCTTTTCTGGAATCCTCTTGCACACGCAGAGCATGCAAGTTGATGATAAAGCTAAGGGGATTAGAATTTGTTAAAAGGACAATAGCTAAGCTCTGGGACGACCACAACAATGGACTTAATACATACCAACCTGAGCATTCTTGGATCTATCCAATTCTCGATCTATCTTGCATGTGTGCATTCTTATATTTCGGTGAATTATTATGCGCTTTACAACTCATCCTGTTGTAGAAATTCTGCACTTGCATATATGCAATCCCCTCTCCTCCCTCAAATATTGAAGAAAGACTATTCTTATCAGAAACTAGCATGCATGTGATCAGACGATGAATAATAGAACGAGATAATGCAGATTTTATTAAGTTAAAAAATACATATATCCTCGCAAAAAAAATACTTATATGTCCTCGATCTGCACTAACTAGGAATGCAGGAAAAATAAGAAAGGAAAAAAAAACTGAAACAAATCTGAATAACTTGTGGCACCCAATACATATGGTTTCTAAAACATCACCTTCGATAAACTTGATACCGTACTTATCATTCGACGATGTAGTCCAAACTAAATAGAATATTACTCCAATTTTAAGTCGCGCCATTAAGTTTGGCACAAACCAATTTTAGTGCTACACATGTTCAATGTGTAAGCTATTCCATGATAGTATATATGTGAGCTATACAATGGGCAATTGGGTTTTGCTAGCAATTTCTAAGCTTGATCTGTGTGAGGGTGATGTGCGTAGAATATATATATGTCCCTTTATTCCGTGTTCTCCTAAAAGAATAAGCTATCTAATCAGAATAAAACGTTTGCAGTATGCCCGAGCAGAGTCCACTCTATAAATCAAATCTCTTATCAGAAACAAACTGTTGTGCTACATCCGAGTAGAGACATCCTCCTTAGATCAAATCCCAAGATTCACTAGATTGTGATGGAACGGTGTTAGGGGCAATCCTTACAATGGAATCGGACCCATAAACTGAAATTCCCCTCTCCACGATCTAGACACTTGTCTCTGGACCCAGCAGAGCGTATCTAGGACCATGTTAGTTGAGCATGCAAATCATTTTTGTGACCAAGAAAGTACATAGTGGTCTCTTATATGGTGTAGCCTGGTCTCTGGCTATGAAGAACCAGATGTTTCTAGATCAGTTTTATTCACTTTGAAGCTAGCCATGCATTGCATCCGGAATGATCATGGGCTATTCCAGTGACATGCTTAGCCACTCAAAAAGAACCATCAGTGATGACGCTCATGGCTCACCCTGTTCACTGCACAGAGTACTTCTACTGATCCCTGGCAGCCAGCTAGCTGCATGGCTACGATCTAGACAGCCGGTTGTTTACACTGGTTTTGTGAAAACCATGAGCCAATTTTGGGGCATAAATATTTATTTATTTCCAAAATCAGATGTGTCCTAGGTAAGAATGTTATGCTTTCTTCTATCATAAATATTTAACATTTAAAATAAAATTTGATTAAACCTTTAAAACTTTAATTATTATTCCTTCCGTACTAAAATAAGCACTCATCTGGTTCAAATTTGAAGTAAAAGAGTCTTATTTTGAGGCTGAGGGAGTAGTTTTGTATTAAAGTATGTTTATAAAGTATAATATATATCTTTTCAAGGCAACTCTGTTATATTATTTTCACTAGCTTAGATTCTCACGTCTGTAACGGTTATATGCGATGGGCCTAAGCGAGCCGTTACAAATCACTCATCTGTAACGGGCAATATTGAAACCATTAGGGATTAGCACTTATCTGTAACGGCTCCAGTTGAGAAGCAATTATAGACATCAGCCACCTCATATGTGAAGGGCCTCCAACCGTTAAAGATGATTGGCCACGTTTTAACCAATTAATTGTAATTGCTGGTTGAACCCTTTATAGATGTAACACAGGTAGACGTGTCTGTGTTAGTGTCTTTTTTTATTAAACTAAATATTTATGAAATTATTGGTGGTTATAAATTTTAAAGTTTAATCAAATATGAAAAATATTTATAATCAAAGGGGGTGCATTTACCTACCCAAATAATACATTAAAAATATTAGCGTACCAAATTTTGACCGCCCATATAGTTATCCGAATATAGCATATTAATTGTTTGCATAAAGCCTAAAGCATAATGACCATCTTTATAATTTTGTAATGACACTGTCAACTGCTACCATGCATTTCACTTTAACAATAAATTGCTTTTTAATGATTAGAGTATGATGGATGAAACACTACGTATACACACTTTGGTAATATAACATAATATATATCAAGTATTATAATATATTTTAGGGGAAAAAAGAAGTTGTCAAAATTTGAAATTGAATAGTACCAATATCAGTTATACATAGTAACATAAATAGATCAGTGGGAGCAATTAAAAAAAACAATCGCCGTTCAGTACGAGTAGGCTCCCAACTTTGTCCAGACAGGCTGCTTTCTTGTTGCTACCATATTGAAGCCCGGCAAGCCCAACATATTGAAGCCTAGCCGGGCTAAATCCCCCAGCAAAACCCAGATCATGTTTGATCCATAACTTCACTATTAGTGGACAGTGATGAGCAGCAGCAGAGTTTGCCTTTTTCTTTCTTTTCCAAACCGTGGCTTCGTAGCCTCACAGAGAAAGAAAAGCTGAAAGTTTGGACGCTGAATTATCCTCTTAACATGATCCAGAAGAAATTAAACCTGAAAATTCGTGGCCTTAGAAAAAGGATGGATGCTGGATTGATCTGAAGATCCTCCTCCATCCATAGCGCACGCCGAAATGTAATCAGAAAATTCAGATAAACAAATGCACGCCCGTTGCTGCAAGTCCACAAAAACAAGGAGGAACAGCAGTAGCGTAGCGTAGTGGGGCGGCACCGTTTCCGTCTTTTCTTGCGTTGTTCTGCTCTGCAGCAATTTAACGATTCACGGATAATATACGGGCCACAATTTAACGACTCTCTCACTCTATCTCTCTCTGGTCATCGAAAACGTTGGGTCTTAAAAGAAAACAAACTGTCACATTGCAGAATGTAACTCTGGGTGATACAACCTATCCAAGGCCATTGACAAAAGCAACTTTTTACTACACATCTTTCCAGGTGAAAACAATATTTGAAATTATGTTATTTTCATATGGCAAAGTTGATACAGTACTTATTTTGTATGATTTCGGGTTAAGACATACTGATGTGATGAAAGAGAGAGATAAGACTTAAACTGATTATTCAACCAATACCAACGCTACGTCAGAGGCCAACTAATCGGATCAGGATCCTCTATAGTCGAAGTCACATGACTTTATCACTGAAATATGGGCTTGATGATCATAACTTTATCACTGAAATGTGGGCCTGATGATCCCTGGGTCCACATGTCAATGACAAAGACACCGTGTACGATAAAAGATTAACTAGTTTCTTACTAAATTTGATTTAGTATTGATTATAATATTTTTACTTATCTAAACGCTCTACATTTGCTTTACTAAGGTTTAAACATGATCCTAGATTTAATTTTTTTCGGAGGGAAGGAGTAAAGGATATGGTCACCATTGCAACCACGAATGGTTACATTATGGATGGGATGGATTACAAACATTCGAAGCTCAAGCTGACATACATTACGCTGGTGAGCAAATTGGTTGTTCGTAGATATACTTTAACATTTAGGAGATGTCCGACTTGGCTAGTCATGTTTCTCTCTACATAATATATGGTTGGAAAGTTTATTAAGATTGTGGGCTTGTTTGGATTAAAATAAATCTTCACTACTACAGAATCGATTTTTCTATAAAAGACCCCCTCTAGGCTGAAGACGGGCCGAAACTGCGCCAACATGCAAAGTTGCTCCCCCGGGGTCGGTTCAAAGACTACATGCGAAAATACATTATCTCAAGAGGCCGATTAAGAGGTCCGCCTACGAAAAGTTGACCATCCTTCTCTCTTCCTTTCCACATCTTCAAAATTTTATAAGTTCTTATCCTTATCTTCTCACCTCCTCTCTTCCTCATTCTTATCTCTCTCAACCCCCCCCCCCCTCTTCTCTCTCTCATTTCTCACCTCCTCTCTCCCTCGCCTCCCCCTCCCCCTCCCGAGCAGCTGACGGCGTGCTCAAGCTCGGCGACGGTGACGGTAGTCGATCCCTTCTCTCTCAACTCCTCTCCCACGAGGATTCGGCAGCTAACTCCCCTCTAGGCGGGATCCGCCGTCGGGTGGCGCCGCAATGGGTTCCGCTGTCGAGCATCCCCGTGACAGGCGGATCCACGCTGCCGCTGCTACCAGGGTGAGAAGGGGCAACGGTGGAGGTGGTGAAGGCATGGGGGCAGGGCAACGACAATGAGTATGAGCTGTGGGGCCTCTGTGGCAACGACGGTGACGAGCGATAGCAGACTATAGTGTTAATGTCACCTGTGGATGGGAGCTAGATAGGGTTTTAGCAATTTTTCTTTCCGCGGGTGGGCGACATAATTTACCGCCCGCAGAAGGCGGATTTTCGCGGACAGGTGCGCTGCCCTAGCAGGCGGTGACCCAACCACATGCGAAAATTGGTTTTGATTGTATGGGAAAATGATTTTTTTTTATAGTGCTTTGTCCTACCAAAAAAATTTGGCAACTTCAATAATGTTATATGGATGTTTTGTTTGCTATCAATTTTTACACATACTATACAAATTCTATACTATCAATCTAGTGGTACTAAAACATACCAACATTTTGGCACTAAATTTTGGTATGACAAAAAACCGGCTCCAAACCAATTGGCCCTATTTTCAATTCAACAAAAAAGAGTATCATTTGGACTTCCCAACAAAAATAAAGCACTAGTTATGGATCACTGTATGTGAGCAACCACTTTGCCATCAAGAATGTTGTACCGGCCACCAAGGATCACTGTATTTGAGACTTGCCCACTACACGCTGCCGCTACTTACCCAACGGTGGTGGTGACCGGTGAACAGTTGCAGATGAGGCCGACCCTACCTCCTTGTCCAGTGGCTGGTGTGCCTGCCATTTCACATTTACTTCAGCATTCAGCATAGAGTAGTATAAATATACACCGGAAATTACGTATATAGTAGACAGCCAAAAACTACCATCAAATTAAAAAATAGACGTATGAATACCTTTGCATCGAGAACTACAATCATCAGGGGTCAAAATTTTACTCATGATGACGTGGACGAATACATCTATTTTTTTTATGTAACTATAGTTTTCAGTTTTCAGGTTTCCACTACATGTGTCATATGCTTTGCACTGTATATTTTTCCCGTGTAGCAGCAAGGATAGAAGTCATGCAACGCCAAGCCCAGCCAAGCAACCAGACTTACCCTACTACTGTCGGATTCTATTTATGTTTCGAGCCTTTTAAAAATTATTTTGTAAATAGATTCTTAAAAGCACATATTTAAAATTAGACCTTTTTTCCCGACGCTAGTGATCCTGTTATCGAAGTCCAACATCTAAACGTCAATGATTTAGCTATCACATGGGGCTAGGGTGTCAACGCTAACGTTATTGGCGATATTGACACCAAGACATCTCGGTATCATTACCTTTGCACCGAGAAAAAACGTTGATTCCTAGAATAGTTAAAAAAAACTATTTTTAAGATAAATTTAGATAAACATTTATCTAGATTAATTCTCAGAAGTTAGGGTGTAAGTTTTCTCAGAGCTCTATATATAAAATAAGTTTTTAACTAAAAGAATCAAAAGATGTAAACTACTAAAGCCATTCACATTGTGTCCCAGTCAAATGAGGAGCCTCAGACTGCCACATAGGCTAGGGTCACAGGTCCAAAATTTGAGTTCTCCATATTGCAAGTGGCTTTAGGTGTGGCTTTAAATTTATATTTCAGTCCCTACCACTTATTTGATTTAGTTCTCATACTTTTTTCATTTTGTGTAGAGGTTCAAAATTTATACCAAAGACCCTAGACTCCAAAACAAAATTATAAATTCCTCCCTCCCCCGTCTCTCTCCCCCCTTATCTCCTCTCGACCTCTCCTACACTCACTCCCGACAACGAGCCAGCGACTTTGGCTCCCTCCCCTCCTTCACCGGCTGATGTCCTGACTCCTCCCCCTACCGGTAACCGAGGACTCCTCCCCTGACCTACGACCGGCGTCCATCCTACCCTGGCCGGCGCGCCGGCGTGGAGCTCGTAGAGACAGAGACTACGAGCGGGACGGCCGCTCAGCGGCGTGGAGCGGGGTGGCACAGAATGGGACGGCACGGATCTAGTGGTAAGCGTGGGAGGCGGAGGACTCGAGGAGGCCATCGTCAAGCTGCTGCTGCGGACTGGCCAAGGTGGCTTGGAGCGGAGGACGACGACGAGGTTGACGGTACGGAACGGGAACGAGAACGAGGTTAGGACCTATAAATGATGCCGCCTCTTCCTTCACCGCCTCCTCTTCCACCGCTGCCGCCATTTTCCTTTCTCCCCAGGCCGCCGATGCCCACGCCATCGACGTCACCAGATCCGACCAGCGTTGCGTTGGGAGCGACGAAGCACAGGCCCACGCCCTCTCCCAACGCGTTGTGCGCACCGTTCCTCGCCAGTTCCTCGCCTTGCTTTGACACATGCCTGCCAAAACTAACGAAGAACACATGCCCAAGTTTAGCGAGTCGGTGTAGAACACCACGGTGACACGTGGCGAATGGCCTAAGGAGTACCGTCTACTGCTACTGGAGTGTGCAGCCGGACAGTGCCATAAGCCCAACTTGCCACTGGATTGATGATGATGCCTCACGGCTTTAAAGGTGCGCTCGTTCCCACGGACAAACGTCCCCACCACCTCGTCTTTCACGCGCACGCTTCCCAGGCTGTTAAACGGTGTGTTTTTTTAAAAAAATTATATATAAAAGTTACTTAAAAAATTCATATTGATCCATTTTAAAAAAAATAGCTAATACTTAATTAATCATGTGCTAATGGTCTGCTCCGTTTTCTGTGCCAGTGGGATTATTCCCCCACCCTCACTCTCGATCGGGCCCTTAGATCAGGTGAAAATATGATGAGATAGTTGTACTACACTCTACAAGAATCGCTAGTGACGGACAGCGCGCGTGCCACATTGCCAGTTACCACATGCCAAAGCAACCAACCAAAGCACCACAGTTAATTGTAGGAGTATGTATCACTCACTAGTCAGAGAAAGCCTGGTCGTGGTCGTCGTCGGCTTTCACCTGTGGCCGCCTTGGCGGCTCTCCTTTCCATTCCATTTTTACCTGATCTCTCTCTCTTTCTGCGTACTGAGCCCCTGTGACACTGGCAGGTGGGCCCACCTCCTGCGTGGTGGTGGGGCCCACCAACACACGCATTCAATGCCACCCTCATCCAGAGGGCGACGTGGGTGGGGCCAATGAGGCCCATCCTTTTTGTAGACGAGAGGAGAGAGAGAGAGAGTACGAGAGTCGTCGCTGGCGCGGACGCGGAGGCTACGCGGTTTCCCGCCACCCATGGGCATTAGGGCACCCATAATAGTTATATATAAACTCTCTATAATAGATCCATGTCAGCATATTTTTCTACTTAGAAGATATTAAATAAAAAGAGAGAGTAAAGCTATCTACTAACTTAGAGATAGTCTATAGAGAAAAACGAGACAATACATAAGAGCTATAGATATCTATGTAGACATACTATTGAGGTGATTTACTATTAATCTAGTATATTACTGAGATATACATGTTTTATAGAGAACACCTTACTTTACTATTTACTATTGCGGTTGCTGGACCTACTGCTACGAATCTCTCGATATTTTTTGGCGGGGAATTCCTCCACTCTCGCGCCTCTGTTTCCAACTCCGCCCGGAACATTCAAATCAAAAAAAAAAAAAGAAGAAAGAAATCGATGCACCGAGCCTGCCTGTCACGGTATCGTCGTTGCCCGTCACGGATATCATACTATACCTTGCAAGATTCGATTCCTTGTAGTACACACAGTAAAACGCAACGGCACGTTCGCGTGAGATCAACGGTGTCCTGTCATTGAAACCGAGGCTAAAGAACGCGATTCCGTGTAGTACATCCTGACGGGAGCGATGCGAAATCCAAATCAGGCGATGAAAAAAGAAAAAAAAAAAACATTACGGCGTAGCATCTCGTCGGCGACGTGCTCCGTCGTTGCCGCTGCCCCCGCTGAGAGCCTCACTCTCTGACCGGTCCACGGGTAGCGTCGCTTTCGGATTAACATGGTAGAAAATTAAGCGGAAAATATTGAAGAACATCTTCGCCCGAAGCTTCGCGCCGTTGAGATGAGATCTGCATCCGCTAGCCGAAATCCAGTGACGTTGATGCAGAGACAGTCAGACAGACGAGTTTGTTCGTCTTCTCCTTTCTGGAAAGCGAAGTGTTTCTCTGCCCCCACACAAGCAACTCAACAGGCAGATCTTCGCAAGTTGGAAGGTGAAATCAGAAAAAGATTACACACACAACAATTTTAACAACGACGCTAAATAATAATAGTAGTAGTAGTAGAGGTAATTCACATTACAAGTTCTTATAACACGCTAATAATATTACAAGACATAATAATAATAATAATAATAATGCTACTACTACTGTTTACAACCTGTAAGATCAGCAGTAGAAGGTAATAACAGACTTTAGAAGAGCAATGGACGCCACGGCCGGAGTAACTGACCAGTGACCGGCCACCGGAGACGCACGCCGGACACAAAAACGCCGGCTGCCGGTAGCATCGGCGTCTCCGGTTGAGGAAGAACACCAACCAACCCTAGCATCTACAGAGGAAACAAGTCCGGAGAGAGATCGATCTACGTACACAAACGAACCAAACCAAAAGGATTAGGGACTTAAAAACTGCTAATCCATGCCCGTCCGTGCGGTGCAGAATGTCTAAAATCCCATCTGCACGGCGGCGGCGGCGGCGACGATTAGGCTAACGACGGCGTGAGTACTAGCCAAGAAGTGGTGGTAGTGTTAATTGGCGGCGAGGAGGGAGTCCCAGTCGATCTCGTAGGACGGGTACTTGGTGAGGGCGAAGGCGGCGGCCTCGTCCCACGGCGCCTCGCTGAAGTCGAGCTGCTGCATCTCCGGCACGGTCGCCGGCGTCTCGGCCGTGGTGGCGGCGGAGGACGGCGACAGGGAGGGCGACGAGTCGGCGGACTCCAGGCAGGACGACGCGTCGTCGGAGGACGGCGACGAGCAGTTGCTGGTGGGCGCGGAGGATGTCGCGGCGGCGGAGGCGGAGACAGAGGACTTCTTGGCGTTCTTGGCGGCGGCGATGTTCTGGCAGAGCGTCTGGAGCTTGGCGTCGACGGAGGCGTGGAGCGGGCCGCGGGAGGCGGCGTTGTCGGGGAAGTTGAGCCGCGCCGCGTCGCCGCGGAGGCGGTACGCCGCCTGGTCGTAGGCAAGCGCCGCCTCCTCGGCGGTGTCGAAGGTGCCGAGCCAGAGCCGCGTGCGGTTCCGCGGGAGGCGGATCTCCGCCACCCACTTCCCCCAGTGCCGCTGCCGCACGCCGCGGTACAGCTTCTGCGGCCGCGGCGGCGTCGCCGCCGCCCCCGCCGCCGAAGCCGACGACGACGACGCCTTCATCGGCTGCGCGCGCGGGCCGAGCGGGCCGGCCTGCGCCGCCTGCCGCTGGAGGTGGAGGCGGGCCTGGATGTAGTGCATCTGGGCCGGGCTGAGCTCTGGCTGCTGGGCCAGCCCGCCACCGTACGCGAACGCGTGCGGGAAGGAGAATGGCGAGGTGGGACTAAACTGGGAACAAACCGGAGGTGAGCCGGAGGCATCTCGGATAAAAGGCTCGAGTGCTCTCATCAGCTCCTCCCCTGACAGATCTATAGCTGCAGCCATCTACTTACTCTTTTTTTTGGGATTTTTTTTTCTGATACTAAAACAGTAGTAACAAAGATTTGCCTGGTTCCGAATCCAAAATCAAGAACAGGCAGGAAGGAGGGAGAAATCGACAGCCACAGTAAAAAAACAGATGGCTTTTTGGTGGTAGATCTAGCAAGTGAGGTGTGGAAAAAGAACCCCTCTTGGCTACCAACCTAACACTAGAACAACACAAAGAAGATGAAAGAAAAACAGCAGATCTGGGAGCCCTGGATCTAAAAGGCCCTGGGTCTCTCGCTCTCTGCAAGCAACCTAACCAAGAAACCGTAGAAGAACAGGTGGGGGAGCCAGAGGAGGAAGAAGAAGAGGGTTTCGAGAAAACTTTACCTTGAAGACGCTCGAAGTCGCTCAGATCTAAAGCTTTTCTTACCTCGCTCGAGCTCACGGTGGCTGTGGGTGTTCGTGGGCTTGGAGATGGTGGCGGCGGGGTGTGTGTGTGGGCGAAAGTGGGAATGGTAGGCGGGGAGGTGTGAGGGACGCCATTGGAGCTCTTTTATAGCAAAGCTCTCCAGCTCCAAAGACCATTACCGGTTAATCCCATCCCTTAATTAGTAATTTCCCTCGTCTTATCGCCCCGGATTAGAGCGGTATAATCCGTGATTAGTGGTTTCCTTCGATGTTACTCCTCCTCCCGCTAATCGCTTTCTCGCGATGACAGCAGCAGCGGAGCCTGCATGGTCTCACTGCCGAGTGGGCCCCACGCGGTGACGCATAATTGCGGCAACGCAGCGTGGAGGGCGTGACACTGGGCGCTGCTTCCACTGGATCCGGTGCGGCGTGGCGGCAGGACGGGTGGAGCCGTGCGGCTCCACCCCGCGCGCGCCACGTGTCGAGGAGGTCGACACGTGTCGGCGGCGTCCACCGGTGCTTCCGGTTAGCGGGTGACGTGGCAGGGTGCGAGGTGGGGGCTATACCTGTGTTTGGTGTTCGATGCGCCGCAGCGGCGTTGGAGCTGGCGCGAATATTCCACGGGTATCCGGCCGTGGCAAGTTGTGCATTTTTTCTCTTTTTTGTAGAGGGGCAAGTTTTTTTTTTTTTTTTTTGAGAAGGGATAGAGGGGCAAGTTGTGTCTTGTGTGTTTGATGATGAACTTCCTTTTGGTCAGCAGGTTGTCCTGTATTTTTCTTGTTTTAACGCAACCGGTGACTTTTTGGTACAGTGTGTTTTGCTCTCATGTTGCTGTGTTTTGAGTTTTGACATCCGGAAACACCATTCAAATGCTGGATAGAAAATTGTGAAAAATTAGAATCGTATTATACGTGTGAAACAGATTATTGGAAAACATAGATTTTTTTTTTTAGGATACAGTGTTTGAAATATGGAAATGTTAATCTTATTTTTTATTGTAAAACTTGACAATAATTTATTGCAATCCCATATGCTTGCAGGAAGGCCATTGTCACATAAGAACAAATACAGTCAGATAATTTAGATGGTTATGATTCATTCATGCTGACAGAAAAGATAAGTTGAGATAAAAGGAGAGAATTGAGAGCATTGACCAGCAACTAATTAAATTGTCACTAGCTACATGCGCACTCCAAGGCAAGCAACACTAGACAAGTGTATACTCATCCATAGAGCTATGGAGTACATGTAAGACAATGCATAAACTGTGAGAGTAACAATAGCAGTAGGAATGCGGCGGGACGATAACAAATATAGAAAAGCAATGTCAACTAGCGTGGGGACTTGAGATCAAAGCGCTCAAAGACGACGCAATGGGCATAGTTTGTTGGGGGTGACAGAAGTTGTGACCTCGAGGATGATGATCGAAGTGACGATTGTGTTCTCCATGTTCGATGCATCCAACTTTCATCCTATTATGTCATCGCTCGGTTCAATCACTACATCCATATGCTAGCTCTCCACTAGCAACTATAGCTAGGCTGTGTTTAGATCCAAAATTTGGATCCAAACTTCAGTCCTTTTCCATCACATTAACCTATCATACAAACATAACTTTTCAGTCACATCATCTTTAATTTCAACCAAAATTTAAACTTTGGATTCAACTAAACAATGCCCTATTCTTTGCGCTCGACACATAGCCAGTGTTGGCCCATTCTTACTCTGTTGTCTACATATGCCCATTGCAATAGCTGAACCAAAGCGGCAGTGGCGATGAGAGAGAGAGAGAGCTAGAAGCTTCTCTGTGCACAAGATCCTTATCAAGAGACTAGGCTAGATTTTTTTTTCATGTGAAAATGTATGGGGGGGGGGGGGGGGGCAGGGATGGATATGCATCCAATTGTATTAGGTCGTGTTAGATGATATCAATGACCCTATGCTAATCCCGTTACAGAATATTCTTTAGAACAAAGAAAAATAAAACATTAACATTATATTGTTTATCTAGTTAGTGACATCTGCAATATTTTTTACTGAATCCACCCTTAAAAGAGGGAATATATAGCATTTCTCTGAAAATCAAGGTAGCAAATTATTTAAACCAAAGGTATCTACAATTGCCAATCCCAAAGGAAAGCTAATAAATCCTCTATTTGTCCTTCATCTATCCTCTATTATCCAACATTTTAGCTGGTAAAACCACAAGTTACCAAGATCAGCATGTGACCTATCATGAGGCATGAGCCATGTAATGCACGCAGGATCCTCTTCTCCTGTTTTGCATTCTGAATTCTGTTTGCGCTATGTAGCTCTCTTCATCGATTGTTCCTCTGATGTTACAGATGCAGGCATCGATCGATCTTCATCGCTAGCACGCATGGGATCGTCGTGGCCACGGCATTGCCTGCGATTTGTTGGCGTTGCTCTACACGTCTCGATCGTTGCACGTACGACGCCATAACCACCTCGTTAATTCCGACGCTGCTACTGCTCCTGTACATTTGCATCACCATCACGCAGTGGGTACCGACGTGTCGTGTTCAGTGATGTACCCACGCATCGTTTGATGCTATTTCAGAGACTTGCTGATTTTGAAAACGACGTGCTAACAATAGGCTTATAGTATGATTAGCAACCGGTCAGCATTGTGCCATTTGTCCCAGGGAAGAATTAGTGGTGCCAATAATATACCTTTCCGTCTCTGTAATAGAATTAACTACAGAAATTAATGTGACACACGATACACAAGTGTATGCTTGATGACAAATCTACTGATGAATGATGACAGCATTCGTATTTGACAATCTAAGCTATTAATGGTCAAAGCAAAAGGTCCCAGATCTTACATTACAACAAATATCTTAGTACTACTACATTACAACAAACGAGTGAATTAATTAGTACTCGTATTCAATTGCGTCCATGTTAGAAGTGCAGGAAAAAAGAAAGTATCAATCAATATATAAATGCTACTAGCATAATGTACTAATGGTCCATAAGTTATGGACAAAAAGATGTTGGTCATGTGTAACTGTTGGCTCTCCCATAATGCAATGCAAGGAAGTTGACCTGACCTCTGGAAGATCAAATTAAACCAACAGCTTGATCCCAGAAAACAGCTGGGCAGATGGAACTTACTTAGCTGGAACTAAGAATATCAAATTAATAATCCAGATCACCGGTTATTAGTTGACTTAGTTGTCACCCTCACTGGTTCCACGCCTATGGCTAGTGCTTAATTATCATGCATTTTCTCCTCGTCCGATTCACTGTTCAGCGTGCTTTGTGTCTCTTGTTAGATTTGTTAACGGATTGCTCGTAGAATGATTGCGGTTCAATGGAGCGAATGATCGTAACTTTGCCACACACCATCACTATGGAGTATGGACTTCTAGCCATGTAACCACTTAATTTGAGAGTAGGGGGAAATGAAAAAATTAAGAGCATATATAAAACAAGGTGAGCCATTAAGTATTTTAAATTTAAAAATAAATTCATATGATTTTTAAAGGATAGATAATTCCACCGTTATCTTCCTAACATAAAATAGAGTAGATAAGAAACTAGAGGTAGTTTGATCAGTTAACAACCAACTTAAATCCTTATCGGTTTAGCCCCCAAGCCCACTAGCACTTGTATAAGAGGGAGAGATGCACGGCCAAGAGGACTCTCAAGGCTTGTCGCCAAAACCAAAGATCGGTCTAGTGCTGGTAGGGTTCATAGTGGAAAAAATCAGACCAGGTCAGCGGTTTAACCCGAAAAAACCGGAACCAGAGGTTGCAATGGTTCGGTCAAATAGAAAGACCGGACATACAATTGAACCGCTTCAGATCGCTTGAACCGGCCAGTTTTGTGATGAACCGGGCAATAAACCGCCTTTGGTCGGACCAGACTAAGGCAAGTTAGTGAATGAATGTGCCACACGATGGCCCAGTTAGTGTGTTTTGGGCCATACTTGTGCGCAGGCTTGATTTTTTTTTTCGCAAAAATCGAATGAAAATGTGCGCTAGTGGGGAGTCGATCCCTGGTTGATTGGTTACGACCGGCTGGTTCACGGTTGGACTGTCAGATCGGTGAACCAGCAAGATGACTGGGTCATCTATTGGTCCGATTTTTTCCACTATGGTTCATAGTGCTAAACCTAAACCGGTGACCTAGTGAGGTGAGTGCCAGTTAAGAAAAATCCATTGTGAAGTGTTAATAAAATAAGTTTATGGTAATTACTCAAGTATAGAAACAAACAAATTAAATATTAAAAAGTTAAAAACTTGATTTAAAAATGTTTTTTGATAAATGCTTATAAGTTCTTGTTAAAAAAAATCGTGTTGTTTAGGGGCTTGTGAAATACTACTCCAATGTTTACCTTGAAAAGAACGGGAACTAATAGGGGTGAAAACGGAGCGGATTCGGACGGATAGTGGTCATACCTATATCCTAAACAAGTTTTATAAATGGATTTGGAGTGGATGCGGATAGTGTACGGATGTAGATGCGGAGCGGATTATTTCGGATATCGAAAATGGTGCGAAATCGGTTCGGAAACGAAATAAATTTATCGGATGTTATGTGTGTATGCAATCAATACAACATCGAGTTAGCGATGCAAGGAACAATAATACAATAATCAATAAACAACCCATCGTAATAATTAAAGGCTTAAGTTCTAAATAACATGAATACATGATGTCCATAATATAAAAATACTGCTACGCAAGTGTGACATGAGACGATGAAAGCCTCATACTAAGAAATATATATTAATTGATGAATTAGGCCATTGGATGGACCAACTTATGTAGTTACATGTGTTGATAATTTCGGATTATCCGAAAAATGGCTTATCAGATAATCTAACAAAAATATCAGATAATACGTATCTGTATCTATATCTGCCAGATTTTTAAAAGCTTATACCATATCCTTATTTCGGACGGATTTGAAACTGAGCGGATCGGATCCGTTTGCTCCCCTGGGAACTAAAGAAAGGGGGGCACACATGGCCCCCACGAAGCAAGCGGCAGTTGCAAGTTAGTTGGCGAGAGCAGCAACACAGTGCCCAACATTTAATTAGCCTCTACCGATGATCAGTTGCTCCCATCTCGTCAGTCGTCGGGCCGCTGAAGCTGAAAGCTGAATAGGATCGCAAATCCGCAATCTTCCGGACGATCGATCGATCCACGAATCATCAAACCCGTTCTTCCTCCCAACGCATTGGCATATGCACGACCCATCGCCCCATGTGCTGCACGACGTACCGTGCGCCCACCCCAGGCGCCGGACAGGGCGCCGGGCACGGCCCGTGCGCGCTGCCGAGGCCACATGCCCGCTGTCTCTCCCTCGTTGTTTTTTCATTTTCAGAATTTTTTTAAATTTTTAATTTTAAAATAAACATTTTTAAAACTTATTTTCAAGAGGCTTGTTCACTTTGTTACCGTTTTAAACCTTACCAAGTTTTGGCATTGCCGAATTTTGATAAGATTGCTAAAATTTTGACAAGATTTTATATGCAGTTACTAAAATTTGTCAACAAACTAAATGTAGCCGCTTTTTTTAAATTTTATCAAAACTTGGTAAGGTTGAAAATGGTAGCAATTGAACAAGCCCAAGATCTAAACCTTCTTAACCATGCCAGTTGGATTGACGTGGCAAAACAACACTGACGCCAAACTGACTGGCGTGGCAGCGTTCACGCTCGCTGTGTGTGACGTGCCCCAGTGCTGTTTTGCCATGTTATACATGCTGGCGTAAAAAAAAAGATTCTAAAAAAAGTTGGGAAGAATTTGTTTTTAAAATTAACTAAAAAAATTAAAAAGATAAAAAAATTAACTCTCTCTCCGTCGTCTCGTCACCTCGCCCCCAGGCCTCGCCGCCGGGCGCGCCCACACTGCGCTGCGCTGCGCCACACATGTGATGCTGCCGCTTGCGTGCGTGCGCGCCGTGCAGCGCCTCGGTTATTCCGCGCGTTTCTCCTCCCCCTTCCCCTCTCCCCCGCGAGGCGCCGGCGCATGCAGTGCACCTCGATCGTTGCGGTAATCGCGTGTGATTGATTGACTGATTTGCTCGTCGGATTTGCGGCTCCTTTTTGTGCGTGTTAGTTTCGGTTTGTGGCGTAAACCATGTGAGGGCTTCGCTTTTTCTTGTTTTCGTTTGGTGGAGGGTACATCGTGCGTATGCTTGGACTGGAGCGTTGATTTGATTAACTTAACATGGTTTCCTAGGTTATAACTTTGTCGACTAGTCCATTAGTGAATTGGTTATACGAGCAGATTAAATAGCAGGCTATATGCCAACTATCAAGAAGAAAGAAGAGAGAGATGAGCAGCGGGTTACAGGTGTGTAGCCAGCTGCAGTACGAGCTTCAAAACGAAATGTATCTATGACAGGTGTGACTATATACTAATAGTTTAGTATACTTTTATATGTTACTATTGTATAAATTGGCTATTAAATTGATTATAGATGATTTAGAGTAAGTAGCTGGCTATACTATTGCATCTACTACTAGGTGACTGCGCGACAAAACCGCAGTTAACCGCTATAGCTAAGTTTTGGCTGTGTTTAATTGCTTCCAAAGTTAGAAGTTTGAGTTGAAATTGGTATGATGTGACCGAAAAGTTGTGTGCGTATGACAGGTTGATGTGATGGAAAAAGTTGAAAGTTTGGATCAAAGTTTAGATCTAAACACAGCCTTTATACCTCAAAGTAGACGTTAGTTTGTCGGCCCGGGGAGTTCATTACCGCAAAAAAGTTAGCAGCTGTTTTGATGATCCGAGTCATGTGCTGATTGTTCATCTAATCATCTTTTGGAGCCTCGCTGACTGTTCATTTGTATCCTAGTAGTCTGTCTAGCTAGCAATTAGTCCCACCAATGTCAACAAAGATCAGGAAGAGAGGCAAAAGTGAGGTGGTTTCGTGTGGAGTGAAGGGGAGAGCCTTTTTGTGTGGGACGAGACGGCTCATGAGACAGCAGCATGCGCGGCCGCCGCGGCGTCTGTCCCCTCCTCTCTACCGCCGTGTTCGCCTCTGCATGCCTTTTTTTTTGTTCCTTCACGTCTGCTGCCTTGTGGCACGGCGGCTGCCTTCCGTTCGATCCCAGCTTGGGCTGCTTTTGCTGATGCGCTCACGTTTTCCCCAAGTTACCCGCGCGCGCGCGCGAAGTCGTCGCGGTGATGGGGGAATGTTTGGACCATGGAGTAATTTGGAGAGTTTCAAGCGAGACAATTTTCTTGTTTTGAAAGCGATCAATCCGTTTTTTTTTTTGATGATTTTCAATATTTGGTTGGTTCAATATTTGCCTTGCGATTGCAGTGTCGTCCGTGACAAATGGTGATGTTGGGCCTACCACTCATAAATCTTTGGCTACATAGTTAGGTTAAAACAAGTTTGTTTGGTAGAGCTTCAACTTTTAAATTTAACCCCAAAAGCTGAGTTTAAATTGGAGTTGTGAAGTAACCTTAAACCATGCTTCACTTTTCTAGTTTATTTTGTCAGGGCACTTCAACCGATTCTATTTTCTTTTTTAGTGGCTGAACTATATGATGCTTCACTTTTCTAGTTTATTTTGTCAGACACTTCGACTCTATTTTCTTTTTGAGTGGCTGAAACTATATGATTGGGATCTAACACCAGGAAAAATAGAACAGAACCAAACGTACCCTTAAAAGTTATCCACCTTTCATGGCCCTTGAGCACCCGGCCATTGGTGGACCGCCCAGTTACTGCTGGCCTCCAATTGGGACGAGAAGCCTCCGGGCTCCAGACATAATCACTCACCCAACCCAAGCAGTGTCCAACCGAGCAGCCCAACAATCAAACTGAGTGCCATTTTGCCACAAAGATCAATGAGAGATTGAGAGTACCAACCAAACCTGCCAGATCCCATCAGGGCAAGCAAAACTTGGCATGTCACTGCCTAGTGCCAACATCGCTGCTTGCTGCATGACTGCATCAGAAACATATAACCAACACAACAAACAGCAGGTAAACTTGTCTACAAACTTCACCCAGAAGCATAAACAGAATCACCATTTCAGTTACAAAAAACGCTGACTGGCCTAGTCAGGAGCCACCAACATTCGGAACACAAACAGGTAAAAGGAATGTACAGTTGACGGGTATACCACCACCACCACCGAATCACCATCTTTCTGACGAAACTTATTTCTTTTTGTCCTATATAAACTGAATTCAAACAAATTTACCAGGTAATGGGTATGATCCTGTAACTTAACCTGACCGACCAACGGCATACGCCTCGCGGGCAGCCTCGGTTGAGTTCTTCACGCTTTCAGACAAGCTGGACATGGCTGTTGAAAACTTTGACAGCCGATCGAACATGGTTGCTAAACCGGCCTGCAGGGTTGCCAGCTTCGATCCAGTCTCCGGTTTGTTACCTTCTGCTTGATGATTCTTGAACATTTTCTTGAGATCTGACATGATGTTCTTGATAGAGCCCAAGGTTTCTTCACCCGGGAGTGACGCGATTGCTGAGGACCAGTCATCAAGGAGCACGAACATGGGAGGAGCAAGGTGTCGGCGAGGCGAGAGCGTCAGCCTCCTTCCCCGGGTGTGATCGTAAGGTTGCAGCACGCATTTCTGCAGCCAGGAGTGGAGACCATCCACATAGCATTTGTAAGCAGCAATCCAATTCGTCAAGCTGGAGTAGAAGAAACCCATCTCGTTGACAAGGTTCACCAAGGGCTGCTTGTACGGCTCGCCGCGAGGAGATCTCAGGACATAAACGATATCCGACGACGAGACGATGGTCTGCTGAACTCGGTGAATTTCATGCATCATTGCCCACATGCGCGTCAACCTATGTCAAGCACGATAAAAGAAGTATCCAAATCAATGCCAAG
This sequence comes from Oryza glaberrima, assembly GCF_000147395.1. Classification (NCBI taxonomy): domain Eukaryota; kingdom Viridiplantae; phylum Streptophyta; class Magnoliopsida; order Poales; family Poaceae; genus Oryza; species Oryza glaberrima. The sequence goes on along the minus strand of NC_068334.1, from coordinate 11,110,310 downwards.
AAGTTACAAATAAGGGCAAGCTTGATCTTGTTTGAGCGATTCGCATTTGATGAAACCATGAATACTTTGTTGAAAGGGTGCAGCATTTAACTGAAAATAAAAGGAAACATAGTTCTGACAATGGACTTACCCTTTTAATAGTTCAAGAAGTTGGGGCTGCAGCTCTTCATCCCTTAACTTCTCAATTATTTTAGAGATTGAATATAGTACTTCAGTTCCTACCTTGAGCCGCGAATACAAATCTTTAACAATAACTCGAGTCTTGTCAACTTCTTTGGCACTCGCATCTCTTTCAAATTGGTGCCTTAACTGAACGCATTTCTTATCATATATCTTCTTGAGTGATTCTGTACCCTGCAGTTCATAAAGTAGCTAGGTTAGAGCACAGAAATCCAATTAAGCAGAAAAATATATAGTATGCCTCCTACACTTAGACACAGTAAAACACTGTAGCGGTTCTTTCCCCCATTTTTTTGTTACTCCTACAAGCTATTCTGAACCCAAAAAGATCATGACACTAATGAGGTTATATCCTAATGCAATTTCTGCATTCTGTAACATGTAGGAACCTCTAATAGATAAATACAAATACCATATATAACCCCAGATATTTAAGACATTATTACAAGGGAGCGATTATAAAGATTTAAGATAGTGAAAGAAACATATATGGCTATGTGCATTCATAGTTGATGCAGAGGCTCGAAGCTACTGCCACTATATAAAATAAGTCAAAACAAACAAATCAGCATGTTCCCTTTTTTCACCAAGGCCTCCCTGACCACTCTCTAACTCACACTCCTCCCCACGCTTCCCAAATCTACTCTCCAACATAACCTTCTTACGTACTTCGCCAATGTAATCAAAGTTGCCTTCAGCCTTATATAGCAATCCTCTGCCCCAATGCATAACTTATTTCGCTAACACATCCTATGCATTACTCAACTCATTTTTTATGGTATGCCCATAAATTTAGGCATTTGTTTTTTGTTTAGACGTTAGAAGTGTACTACCTCCATGACTCCATCCCAAAACATAGCTACTTCTGGCTATGTACACTTTTGGTATGTGCAATAGGTCATTGTCTGATGGCTGTGATCCAGAAAGGGTTGAATAAACATGTCAATACGTCATGGTCCCCACATAGGTAAGGCGAAGTGTGCCCTAGGCTAACACTTGAGCGCCTTGTCGTTTGTGGGAAGAAGATCCCTACAAGCATACTGTAAAGCTCCATAATAACATCTAAAGCTCCACCTCACTGCTCACTGCCACTAAAATTAGAGAAGGTGAGCAAGAAAAGCAAACGTGACGGTGGTCAGCACCTAGACCCAGTTGTGACAAACCGACAAAAAGACTTGGGCACACCCAATAGGTGGCTTTAAAATCAGATGTTCTTTCTTCGACCTAGGACCAACACGCCACCGCCATTCGCCACATTCTCCCTGGCTTTAACAATAACTATGTGGCCTTAACAACATATGTATCTTCTCTCGGCCATAAGGCGAGGAGATACCTGTGATGGCAGATCTTGAATGCCTTAATAACCATATAGTTCTTGGTTGAACACCTTAATATTGTACGGTTTGATAGCGTTCGCCCTCTTCTTCATGCAAATGTATGGGTGATTTTTTTCATGTAGTGTATTTAAAAAATAAGAGGCTAGCTAACACAAAAGAAACCAACCATGAACAACAGAAAAAAAAATGCAGAAACTTGGCAACACAAGTTTTTCTTGAAAAATGAAGTAACAACATACACAAAACTATAAACCAAAAATATGAAAGTGGAGCAAAGACTATGTGGAACTCTTCCCTCCATGTCTTATTATTATCCAATGTTGCGGGAATCTAGGTTCTTTCATCAAACCATCGAGGCAATAAGAATGCCAATTGCAAATGAATCGCAATGATAATCTAGAAATGCTATGTGTTTGAAGTTTGCATCATAAAACCACAAATTAATGCAGAAGTACATCCTATAAAACAAGCAATGCTACCTAAAGAAGTCGGAAACAATATACATTCACACATTTCACATTTTTTTTTACATTAGTAAATACATAGAATGATTGTAATTATTTAATCCTTAAAAGTAGTTATGCATGCTATTTTACCACATTGGACTGTGCGTTACATAATAAGGCAGATACTAATGCGTCAAAGATTTTTTTTTTTTTCATATATTTACCTTTTCTGTATGAGTTTGTGACTTTGCTTTAATGTATATTTGCATTAGGAATTGGTGACAATAGTGGTAACAACTATAATACAATCTGTTTTGATACATTTCTAATAAAACACAAGACAAGCAGAATCCCATGGTTCTACACAGATGCTGTAAAAGATCCATTGCCAGTGCAATTCTCTTATAAGCATCGGTTGAAGAGCACATATGAGCTCACCTTTAACTCATTGTATAGCTTCATTTCCCAAGCGTAGAGTCTATCTAAAGAGGATGCATGGCTTCCTGAAATCATACAAAACTCTTCAACAAAGTCAGTACAGATCTCTGAAAATTCATCGTCCATTTGAGCTGGAGTAAGTGGGTTCTTAGATGCTGATGATCGCGATGAAAGTGAGCGATTCCAAGTGATTGCTTTTGTGACACGCTTCTCTGATCCTGCAGTAAAAGAATGAATGTGATTTTTTCAATAAACATCAAAATGAGGCTGACATTGTTGGAGTATAAATTACACCGAAGTTCACAAATTTCAGTATTTGTCTGCAGAAGATAAATATACCATCAGATGCTGCAGTTCCGGCTTTGCAACCGATGAGAAATGTTGGTCGAAAAAGCACGTATGATGATTTTCCTGCTATTCAAAGTTTATTCGAGAAATTAGCACCAATGTTAAGTAGAAAAAAAAATCACGAGGACACTACCATCATGAAAATGTTGTCCTAACCTTTTGTCTGGGAAGAAATGCTAAGGCGGATCTTCTTCGTCTCAAGCATCCTCGAGACCTCATGGCAGGATACAGCTGCCCTAGAAAACTGACGTTCAAGATCTTTCACACAGGAAAGAAAATCTTTGGATGAGTCAGAGTCAGTGATGAAAATGGCCTTGGCATCTTCATTCTTGGGAGCATTAACATTTATATGGTTGGCCTCACTTTTAATGTTATCACTAACATCATTAGAATTCTCCCGTCCTATAGCCTGCGTCTGCACTTGGTCGAGCTCTTCCTCCAAGCTTGAGTCATTGGGTAAATGAGTACCAGACATCTGAATTTCATTAGAATTAGAGTGGTGCAAGTCAGGAAGGTTACCATTTTTGTGAACCTGTTTCCATCCAGGTGCATCAAACACTTCTTGCACCTCAACAATTTCACTTGTGTTTCCAATTGAAGAAGCCAAACCCATTTCATTTGGATTGCTCAGATCTTCCAACGTTCTCAATTCAAATGTTTGGCTGTTCACTGAGGCATCTGATGCAACATTTTCACTAACAATAGTTGGATCAAAGAAATCCCATGAGGAGCAAAACTCTAGCTGTAGTGGTGGTGGAAGGAAAGCAGTGATGGACTGCTCCTTCTGAACAGAGCTAGCCTGACTTGTGTTGATTGTCACAGTCACAGAAGTGCTTGCCTCTGACTTCATATGGTTAACATCGGAACGGTGAGGTGGCGATGATGATACTATAGTACAAGAAGAATGAGGAGACCGCTCTATATCATCATCATCCTTGTGTGCCTCCACAAACTGCCTTAGAGCAATGCCAAGACCGCGGAGAGATTGCTCGTATGCAAGTTGAGCAGCCGAAAGGGCATACCTTGCATCAATTGCTTGTTCAATGTGTCTCAACCGATCCTTGCAGATCAGTAATGCGGTGTCCTCGTCTTGCTTTGAGACAGATGAACCCATGGTTCACTTCCTGATAACAAAAAAGACTTACACCATAAATACAGATAAAACATGCTATCATGTCCAGAAAATTCATGGTTTTTACAAGGACATCACCATTTCTATTCATGCCCTTGGATTTTAGGGTTAGTATCAAGCATTAAAAAATCTATGACATGCACCAGAACATGGCCAAAAAGATGTGTTTATCAATTTTATCAGAAAACTGAATTGGTTAGCTAAGCAAACATAAAAGAGCAAATACAAAAGGATGTTTCATGTCAGAATATAGATTGCATTTATCGATGACAAAGTCCATTTCACTTGATTATCGACGGGACATGATTATAAATTATAATCTACGCATGTTGAAACCAAAGGATTTAGCATAAGTATTGAGGCTAATTATAAAGAAAATTCAAGATTCCCCGCAGAAAAACAATAATCAAGATACAACAGAGAAACTGTCCATTGAACTCCAAGTTTCAGGGTATCCATAGGGACCATACCAACAAATGAAACCAATGATTATTAAACAACTTGGGAGCTAACCAACACAAAAAACTTCAACCCGTTGAAAACGGAAAGACCACTTTGTTTAAGATCACACCTGCACTTTCTGAAGAAGAAAAAAGAAACAACACCCTATTCTGCCACAGCAATATAATCATTTTTTTAGATAAAGAGCAATATGATCATTGCAATCCATCGATTCAGGGTGCCTATGCGCTCGGAGACCACCTAATGATTAGTCCATCAATCAAGCATAAGGAAATCAAAAGTACACGTCAAACAGCAGAGAAAACAAAAAAAAAAACTTCACGACACAGGACGAAGACGAAACTATCAATCTACAAGACCGAGCACGAGCGGCATGGATGAACTGAAACACTCACCTGAAATCCTGAACAAGTCCTGAACAAGGTGATCAGCCAAACATCACCATGTAGACAGCTCACCTCAACATCCTACCATCCCCCCTGCAATCAGGGAAGCACGGTCGCATGAACAAGAGCCAGAATTCCAATCCAAGAAACCAAAGAAAACAAACTAAAAAAATCCCCCAAAATCCCCAGCCGACCATGGCGGCGCGGCGGAGCAAGAACCGAGGCATGCAGGGGAGATCGACCGCACCTTAATTTCCAGGGAGTCGGAGAAGCAATCCCTTCCCCCCGGAGAAAAGAACTCCCCGTCGATCGAGTCCAAGAATCCAAAAGGCAAAGAAAAGGGGGAGAAAAAGACCTCGCCTTTAATTTGCAACCCAAATCACACAAAGCGGAGCAGCAGAAGAAGCCAAATGCGGAGAGCAAAGATGACGTTACTACTACTCACCAGTAGCACATTTCATCAGCAAGCTGTAATCTTCCTCTCTCTACTCTCTAGGACTATCCCCTTCCTTCATGCGAACCTGGCACTCGCGGTAGCTAGCCAGCAGCGCTGACGCGGCAAATGTGGGGCGTTAGTAGTGATCGATCGAAGTGGTGATGATCCGGCTGCGCACGCGCACGCATGCAGCGCGAGGGCGAACGGGATGGTGACGACGGCGGCGGTGGCGGGCGGCCCATCCCCACCCACCCACCCTCCCGCGGCGCACGCGGCGCATGTGACGCAACGGGCCTCGATCGGCGACGCCGGTGAGGGGAGGCGGCGCGTGCTCGGTGTGAGGAGAGTGAGAGAAAAGGAGGGGCATTTAATGAAGTGGGAATAGGGGAAGAGGGATTTTGGGTGGGGCCCATAGGAGCAGCCTCTGGGCCCACGCGTCAGTGGGGGAGACGGGGTGTGTGATTGACTGTTCAATGGTGGGGGGGAGGGTGCTTTGTGGACTCCTTTTTGGGAAATCTGAGATTGTAGGCGAGTGGTGAAAATGTTATGAGCTCTGTTTGGGGGATTTTAATTAGGATGCATGTTCATCACGTTTTAGGATGCAAAATTTGGGAGGAGTAGAACAGAGATAATGGGTTTCGTACATCGGACCGTATATCGTGCTATCACCTATTTTAGCTTCTCGACGGATTAAGGTTCTGGAGTGAGAGAGATAAGTGAGGGAAGGAGCGTTGGGAAGGGGAAGAGGTGTTTTAAGTTTGTAGGCAGCAATCCAATTCGTCAAGCTGGAGTAGAAGAAACCCATCTCGTTGACAAGGTTCACCAAGGGCTGCTTGTACGGCTCGCCGCGAGGAGATCTCAGGACATAATCGATATCCGACGACGGGACGATGGTCTGCTGAACTCGGTGAATTTCATGCATCATTGCCCACATGCGCGTCAACCTATGTCATGCACGATAAAAGAAGTATCCAAATCAATGCCAAGAAGTTACCAATAAGGGCAAGCTTGATCTTGTTTGAGCGATTCGCATTTGATGAAACCATGAATACTTTGTTGAAAGGGTGCAGCATTTAACTGAAAATAAAAGGAAACATAGTTCTGACAATGGACTTACCCTTTTAATAGTTCAAGAAGTTGGGGCTGCAGCTCTTCATCCCTTAACTTCTCAATTATTTTAGAGATTGAATATAGTACTTCAATTCCTACCTTGAGCCGCGAATACAAATCTTTAACAATAACTCGAGTCTTGTCAACTTGTCTGGCACTCGCATCCCTTTCAAATTGGTGCCTTAACTGAACGCATTTCTTATCATATATCTTCTTGAGTGATTCTGTACCCTGCAGTTCATAAAGTAGCTAGGTTAGAGTACAGAAATCCAATTAAGCAGAAAAATATATAGTATGCCTCCTACACTTAGGCACAGTAAAACACTGTAGCGGTTCTTTCCCCCATTTTTTTTTTGTTACTCCTACAAGCTATTCTGAACCCAAAAAGATCATGACACTAATGAGGTTATATCCTAATGCAATTTCTGCATTCTGTAACCTGTAGGAACCTCTAATAGATAAATACAAATACCATATATAACCCCAGATATTTAAGACATTATTACAAGGGAGTGATTATAAAGATTTAAGATAGTGAAAGAAACATATATGGCTGTGTGCATTCATAGTTGATGCAGAGGCTCGAAGCTACTGCCACTATATAAAAGAAGTCAAAACAAACAAATCAGCATGTTCCCTTTTTTCACCAAGGCCTCCCTGACCACTCTCTAACTCACACTCGTCCCCACGCTTCCCAAATCTACTCTCCAACATAACCTTCTTACGTACTTCGCCAATGTAATCAAAGTTGCCTTCAGCCTTATATAGCAATCCTCTGCCCCCAATGCATAACTTATTTCGCTAACACATCCTATGCATTACTCAACTCATTTTTTATGGTATGCCCATAAATTTAGGCATTTGTTTTTTGTTTAGACGTTAGAAGTGTACTACCTCCATGACTCCATCCCAAAACATAGCTACTTCTGGCTATGTACTTGGACAAGTACTTGTCCCGGTGTATAGCCAGAAGTGCTATATTTCAGGACTGTGGTAGTATACAAGTACCCTCACTTTAAGAAATATCTATGCTAAGGGTGTTATATGGTTCTCAAAAGATAGAGGTACCTTCAGTAAAAAGTGGTTGATGATTGCAATTTCCTTTGAAGTTATGGTACCTATAATACCTTTCAAACACCGACAAACATCTCTTTTGAAATATAATACACTTTTGGTATGTGCAATAGGTCATTGTCTGATGGCTCTGATCCAGAAAGGGTTGAATAAACATGTCAATACGTCATGGTCCCCACATAGGTAAGGCGAAGTGTGCCCTAGGCTAACACTTGAGCACCTTGTCGTTTGTGGGAAGAAGATCCCTACAAGCATACTGTAAAGCTCAATAATAACATCTAAAGCTCCACCTCACTGCTCACTGCCACTAAAATTAGAGAAGGTGAGCAAGAAAAGCAAACGTGACGGTGGTCAGCACCTAGACCCAGTTGTGACAAACCGACAAAAAGACTTGGGCACACCCAATAGGTGGCTTTAAAATCAGATGTTCTTTCTTCGACCTAGGACCAACACGCCACCGCCATTCGCCACATTCTCCCTGGCTTTAACAATAACTATGTGGCCTTAACAACATATGTATCTTCTCTCGGCCATAAGGCGAGGAGATACCTGTGATGGCAGATCTTGAATGCCTTAATAACCATATAGTTCTTGGTTGAACACCTTAATATTGTACGGTTTGATAGCGTTCGCCCTCTTCTTCATGCAAATGTATGGGTGATTTTTTTCATGTAGTGTATTTAAAAAATAAGAGGCTAGCTAACACAAAAGAAACCAACCATGAACAACAGAAAAAAAAAATGCAGAAACTTGGCAACACAAGTTTTTCTTGAAAAATGAAGCAACAACATACACAAAACTATAAACCAAAAATATGAAAGTGGAGCAAAGACTATGTGGAACTCTTCCCTCCATGTCTTATTATTATCCAATGTTGCGGGAATCTAGGTTCTTTCATCAAACCATCGAGGCAATAAGAATGCCAATTGCAAATGAATCGCAATGATAATCTAGAAATGCTATGTGTTTGAAGTTTGCATCATAAAACCACAAATTAATGCAGAAGTACATCCTATAAAACAAGCAATGCTACCTAAAGAAGTCGGAAACAATATACATTGACACATTTCACATTTTTTTTACATTAGTAAATACATAGAATGATTGTAATTATTTAATCCTTAAAAGTAGTTATGCATGCTATTTTACCACATTGGACTGTGCGTTACATAATAAGGCAGATACTAATGCGTCAAAGATTTTTTTTTTCATATATTTACCTTTTCTGTATGAGTTTGTGACTTTGCTTTAATGTATATTTGCATTAGGAATTGGTGACAATAGTGGTAACAACTATAATACAATCTATTTTGATACATTTCTAATAAAACACAAGACAAGCAGAATCCCATGGTTCTACACAGATGCTGTAAAAGATCCATTGCCAGTGCAATTCTCTTATAAGCATCGGTTGAAGAGCACATATGAGCTCACCTTTAACTCATTGTATAGCTTCATTTCCCAAGCGTAGAGTCTATCTAAAGAGGATGCATGGCTTCCTGAAATCATACAAAACTCTTCAACAAAGTCAGTACAGATCTCTGAAAATTCATCGTCCATTTGAGCTGGAGTAAGTGGGTTCTTAGATGCTGATGATCGCGATGAAAGTGAGCGATTCTAAGTGATTGCTTTTGTGACACGCTTCTCTGATCCTGCAGTAAAAGAATGAATGTGATTTTTTCAATAAACATCAAAATGAGGCTGACATTGTTGGAGTATAAACTACACCGAAGTTCACAAATTTCAGTATTTGTCTGCAGAAGATAAATATACCATCAGATGCTGCAGTTCCGGCTTTGCAACCGATGAGAAATGTTGGTCGAAAAAGCACATCTGATGATTTTCCTGCTATTCAAAGTTTATTCGAGAAATTAGCACCAATGTTAAGTAGAAAAAAAAATCACGAGGACACTACCATCATGAAAATGTTGTCCTAACCTTTTGTCTGGGAAGAAATGCTAAGGTGGATCTTCTTCGTCTCAAGCATCCTCGAGACCTCATGGCAGGATACAGCTACCCTAGAGAACTAACATTCACGATCTTTCACACAGGAAAGAAAATCTTTGGATGAGTCAGAGTCAGTGATGAAAATGGCCTTGGCATCTTCATTCTTGGGAGCATTAACATTTGTATGGTTGGCCTCACTTTTAATGTTATCACTAACATCATTAGAATTCTGTCCTCCTATAGCCTGCGTCTGCACTTGGTCGAGCTCTTCCTCCAAGCTTGAGTCATTGGGTAAATGAGTACCAGACATCTGAATTTCATTAGAATTAGAGTGGCGCAAGTTAGGAAGGTTACCATTTTTGTGAACCTGTTTCCATCCAAGTGCACCAAACACTTCTTGCACCTCAACAATTTCACTTGTGTTTCCAATTGAAGAAGCCAAACCCATTTCGTTTGGATTGCTCAAATCTTCCAACGTTCTCAATTCAAATGTTTGGCTGTTCACTGAGGCATCTGATGCAACATTTTCACTAACAACAGTTGGATCAAAGAAATCCCATGAGGAGCAAAACTCTAGTTGCAGCGGTGGTGGAAGGAAAGCAGTGATGGACTGCTCCTTCTGAACAGAGCTAGCCTGACTTGTGTTGATTGTCACAGTCACAGAAGTGCTTGCCTCTGACTTCATATGGTTAACATCGGAACGGTGAGGTGGCGATGATGATACTATAGCACAAGAAGAATGAGGAGACCGCTCTATATCATCATCATCCTTGTGTGCCTCCACAAACTTCCTTAGAGCAATGCCAAGACCGCGGAGAGATTGCTCGTATGCAAGTTGAGCAGCCGAAAGGGCATACCTTGCATCAATTGCTTGTTCAATGTGTCTCAACCGATCCTTGCAGATCAGTAATGCGGTGTCCTCGTCTTGCTTTGAGACAGATGAACCCATGGTTCACTTCCTGATAACAAAAAAGACTTACACCATAAATACAGATAAAACATGCTATCATGTCCAGAAAATTCATGGTTTTTACAAGGACATCACCATTTCTATTCATGCCCTTGGATTTTAGGGTTAGTATCAAGCATTAAAAAATCTATGACATGCACCAGAACATGGCCATAAAGATGTGTTTATCAATTTTATCAGAAAACTGAATTGGTTAGCTAAGCAAACATAAAAGAGCAAATACAAAAGGATGTTTCATGTCAGAATATAGATTGCATTTATCGATGACAAAGTCCATTTCACTTGATTATCGATGGGACATGATTATAAATTATAATCTACGCATGTTGAAACCAAAGGATTTAGCATAAGTATTGAGGCTAATTATAAAGAAAATTCAAGATTCCCCGCAGAAAAACAATAATCAAGATACAACAGAGAAACTGTCCATTGAACTCCAAGTTTCAGGGTATCCATAGGGACCATACCAACAAATGAAACCAATGATTATTAAACAACTTGGGAGCTAACCAACACAAAAAACTTCAACCCGTTGAAAACAGAAAGACCACTTTGTTTAAGATCACACCTGCACTTTCTGAAGAAGAAAAAAGAAACAACACCCTATTCTGCCACAGCAATATAATCATTTTTTTAGATAAAGAGCAATATGATCATTGCAATCCATCGATTCAGGGTGCCTATGCGCTCGGAGACCACCTAATGATTAGTCCATCAATCAAGCATAACGAAATCAAAAGTACACGTCAAACAGCAGAGAAAACAAAAAAAAAAAACTTCACGACACAGGACGAAGACGAAACTATCAATCTACAAGACCGAGCACGAGCGGCATGGATGAACTGAAACACTCACCTGAAATCCTGAACAAGTCCTGAACAAGGTGATCAGCCAAACATCACCATGTAGACAGCTCACCTCAACATCCTACCATCCCCCCTGCAATCAGGGAAGCACGGTCGCATGAACAAGAGCCAGAATTCCAATCCAAGAAACTGAAGAAAACAAACTAAAAAAATCCCCCAAAATCCCCAGCCGACCATGGCGGCGCGGCGGAGCAAGAACCGTGGCATACAGGGGAGATCGACTGCACCTTAATTTCCAGGGCGCAGCGAAATCAAAACGACGAGACACGGAGAGTCGGAGAAGCAATCCCTTCCCCCCGGAGAAAAGAACTCCCCGTCGATCGAGTCCAAGAATCCAAAAGGCAAAGAAAAGGGGGAGAAAAAGACCTCACCTTTAATTTGCAACCCAAATCACACAAAGCGGAGCAGCAGAAGAAGCCAAATGCGGAGAGCAAAGATGGCGTTACTACTACTCACCAGTAGCGCATTTCATCAGCAAGCTGTAATCTTCCTCTCTCTACTCTCTAGGACTGTCCCCTTCCTTCATGCGAACCTGGCACTCGCGGCAGCTAGCCAGCAGCGCTGACGCGGCAAATGCGGGGCATTAGTAGTGATTGATCGAACTGGTGATGATCCGGCTGCGCGCGCGCACGCATGCAGCGCGAGGGCGGACGGGATGGTGACGACAGCGGCGGCGGCGGGCGGCCCATCCCCACCCACCCACCCTCCCGCGGCGCACGCGGCGCATGTGACGCAACGGGGCTCGATCGACGGCGCCGGTGAGGGGAGGCGGCGCGTGCTAGGTGTGAGGAGAGAGAGAAAAGGAGGGGCATTTAATGAAGCGGGAATAGGGGAAGAGGGATTTTAGGTGGGGCCCACAGGAGCAGCCTCCGGGCCCACGCGTCAGTGGGGGAGACGGGGTGTGCGATTGACTGTTCAATGGTGGGGGGGAGGGTGCTTTGTGGACTCCTTTTTGGGAAATCTGAGATTGCAGGCGAGTGGTGAAAATGTTATGAGCTCTGTTTGGGGGATTTTAATTAGGATGCATGTTCATCACGTTTTAGGATGCAAAATTTGGGAGGAGTAGAACAGAGATAATGGGTTTCGTACATCGGAACATATATCGTGCTATCACCTATTTTAGCTTCTCGACGGATTAAGGTTCTGGAGTGAGAGAGATAAGTGAGGGAAGGAGCGTTGGAAAGGGGAAGAGGTGTTTTAAGTTTCTAGTCTAAGAATAGCTAGGAAGGTAGTAGTCAAGGGTGGGCAGTGAGGCTTAGGCGGCGCTATTGAAGCCGCGGGGATCAGGAGAGGGCGGAGGGTAGGGTTAGCAATAGGGGAACACAAGCACAAGCAACTAGTTAGGGTAGGTGGTTGTGCAATGAGACGACAAAAGGTGACGTTGTAGGCTATGAGAGTGGGGATAGGACGGGGAATGTGGAGGAAAGGCATGATGTTGACAAGGATCATTGGCAATGTAAAGGAGGTCAAGCTCACTAGCGTTTTTTAGGAAGTTGTTGGTGCGGAGTAGCGGTAGTACATGTGTGCAACGCTGTCGTCTCAATTTCTTGTCGCTTCTTCCCCCGTGTGGACGTGTGGTTGGTTGGGGTACGAGAGGATATAATAGATAAGGAGATGGCCATGGGCGGACATAGAGTGCCCCATTCTCGCAACTTGCTCAGCTTGCCCTCGCATGCGTATTAGCTTTTCTGTTATGTCCATCTTCTCGCGCTTTTCTTTAGGAGATATTTAACTATTTGTCACTTGTAAAATCCTTAATTGTCACTTGTAAAAAATACCCACCTGTCATAGGCTGTGAGTGACAAATCATAGTGGCAAATAGTTAAATGTTGAGGGTGTTTGGCACAGCTCTAGATCCAAGATTTCTTGGAGCTGGACATTCCTAGCTCCATAAATTTATGGATCTGGATATATATTTGTATTGATAATATTTAGATAAATCATTTTACTTTAATTTTAGATGAAATATACAATTTTAAACTACTATAATTTTACTTTAATTTGGAGCGCTAGATCTGGAGGCCGTACCAAACAGGGCCTAAATCCAGTGATAGCCTTTAGCATAACAAACCATTGTCATTTTGGAGAGATATTTTCCATTTTTTTAACATAAACTTAATAGGGAAAAAAACTATTCATGCTTGTTTTAGAGGCACACTCATAGAGTGTGTTCAGGCTAGCCTTGCAGCCACAGCTGCTGTGGTTGCAGCAGTTGTAAATGGCTGTCAGCTGCAGCTGGTCTGAACTTCGCACCAGCTTATCCCATCTTCAGCCCATCTGATCAACCCTATAAGTACGAACATTCATGTGGTAGCATGTGTAGCTGTGTGTATATAACAGTATAATTGTTCGTCTCATTATTCCATTATATTCATCACCAAAATACAGTAACAAATCTAACTCTTGACAAACGTGAGATGTATCAGCTGCAATCTCCACTACATGCAGGAAGAATGGAAGATTGTGATGGATCCTCGCCGTTGATATGAGCTGATCGATCTTGGGGGGGGGGGGGGGGGGGGGGGCTTTCATGTGACGAAAACATGGTGCAATGACTGTAGAGGATCTGAATCCCTCCTCGGATCATGATCCTGTGCAGTCGACTGTGTAAAATATCAGAAGGCAAAGCGTGGAACACCTTCGGTGAGGTGATTGCGTGTTAATGATCTACCACTAATCGGGCGAACAGTACAGAGAAATATATAGAGTAAGTATTGAGTTGTTGGCCTCAATCCTAGAATACAGGAACATATACTAATCTTATCTAACAGCCCAACAACTCATCATTAGCTATATTGTTACATGCATATATATCTAACACTTCCCCTCAATCTATCCTGTAAGGTTTAGATTGTTTCTGAACATCTCCATCTGTCTCATAGTCAAGGTTTTTGTAAAACCATCTGCAACTTGATCATTGGTAAATATATATTCTACCTCTAATAGCTTCTGAGAAACTCGTTCTCGAACAAAGTGATAATCCACCTCAATATGTTTAGTACGAGCATGAAAGACAGGATTAGCTATAAGATATTTTGCACCAATATTGTCACACCATACCTTAGCAGCCCTTGGTACCTGAACTCCAAGCTCTTGAAGCAGAGTTTGTATCTACATAATCTCTGCAGTAGCATTTGCCAGAGCTTTATATTCTGCCTCAGTGCTCGACCTGGACACTGTAGCCTGCTTGCATGCACTCCATGACACAAGATTAGGTCCTATAAAAACAGCAAAACCTCCAGTGGATCTTCGATCATCTAGACATCCTGCCCAATCTGCATCAGAAAACGCACTAACAAGCGAGGAATTAGACTTGCTAATCTTCAGGCCAAGTTTAGATGTATGCTTGAGATACCTCAAGATCCTCTTAACTGCTGCCCAGTGATCTGTGGTTGGTGAGTGTAAATACTGGCATACCTTATTCACAGAGAAAGACAAGTCTGGCCTAGTTAGAGTTAAATATTGCAAGGCTCCAACTATACTCCTATATTGAGTGCTGTCATTTGGGCCTAAAGGTGAACCTTCATGAGCACTCAATTTTTCTGTGACTGACAAAGGTGTATTTACCCCCTTGCAGTCGACCATGTTGACTCTTCTCAATACATCATTTGCATATTTCTCCTGTGTCAATATTATTCCATCCCTTACCTTCTTAACTTCTATGCCAAGAAAGTAATGCAACTCACCTAAATCCTTTAGAGCAAACTCTTGGTTCAGCCCTTTCAGCAAAACAACAGTAGCATCTGAGGAAGAACTAGCTACTATAATGTCATCAACATAAACCAACATGAACATTGTAACATCACCTTTACTGTAAAAGAATAGAGATGTGTCTGACTTTGATGATTTAAACCCCAATTCATGCAACTTCATACTAAGCCTTGAGTACCAAGCTCTTGGGGCTTGCTTAAGCCCATACAGGGCCTTGTCTAACTTGCACACATGATTCTTTAGTCTAGACTGTTCATAACCAGGAGGCTGTCTCATATATACTTCTTCTTCTAAGACCCCATGTAAGAAAGCATTCTGAACATCTAACTGTCGAAGGCTCCATCCTCTAGACACAGCTATGGAGAGTATGGTTCTAATGGTGGCTGCCTTGACTACAGGACTGAAAGTGTCTTCATAGTCTATTCCATACCTTTGTTTGAACCCTTTTGCTACAAGCCTAGCCTTGTATCTATCTAGACTTCCATCAGCCTTTCTTTTTATTTTATAGACCCATTTACAATCTATAATATTGATACCTTTCTTAGGGGGAACTAAATGCCATGTCTTATTCTTCATAAGTGCTTATCCATTGCCTCTTTCCAGTTTTTATTTCCTAAAGCCTCATGCAAATTTTGGGTTCTCCAGAAGATGTAAAACAACTATGCCTCACAGTTCCATCCGTATAGATTTTTTCTTTTCTAATGCCACTTTGCAATCTGGTTTTGGGTCTCATTACCTCTAAGGTTGGAGCCGATCCGGTGGATGCAGACAATCCTGGCTGCTGCTGATCAGACGCCTCAGTGGCAATGATGGCGTCCTGGCTGCCGTGTGGGAGTACCACTCCCCCTATCGTCGACGTGGCGGCTGGTGACTCGCGCACAGCTCGCGTGCGTGCCGGCGATTGGCGCTGCTCCCCCTGGCGTGTAGATCCCGGTGAAGCTGCAGCAGCATCAGGCGCCGATCCCGAGGCTGATTTTCCCGCCTCCGGTGTAGCTGACCCAGTCGCTTCGTGCACCCGTCCATGCGTACACGGACTGGTGTCATCGTCATTTGCTGTGCCTATTTCTGCTCCATTTCCTTCAGCATAATCTGTATTTTCTGCACATACTTGAGGAGTAATATTAGTAGCATTAGGCAGAGGAATATCAAGCATATGATCGCTGTGTTCCTCTCCCCCTTGATCATATGGTGCAAGTTCACATGGAAAGAGAGAGATTTCCGCCCTCAGCCATGCTCCTGCATTCGGATGGAGAGTGGAGAAGGGAAAAACATGCTCATCAAATGTGACATCACGGGACACATACACCCTTCCGGTAGAGATATCAAGACACTTGAACCCCTTATGAAGATTGCTAAAACCAAGAAACACACACTGTTTGGAGCGGAATTGAAGCTTATGAGAGTTATATGGACGAAGATTCGGCCAACATGCGCACCCAAAGATACACAAGGAGGCATAATCAGGTTTTTGCTTGAACAAGCGCTCAAGGGGCGTGTCAAAGGAAATAACCTTACTAGGGAGGCGATTGATGAGATAAGTGGCAGCCAAAAAAGCTTCATCCCAAAATTTTAGTGGCATAGACGCTTGGGCTAACAAGGATAGACCAACTTCTACAATGTGACGGTGTTTACGCTCAGCAGCACCGTTCTGTTGATGTGTATGAGGACAAGATACATGATCATCTATACCTATATTGTTAAAAAAGGTGTGCAGCTTAAGATATTCTCCTCCCCAGTCGGTTTGCATAGCAAGGATTTTTTGATCAAATTGTCGTTCAACTAGTTTCTGGAACTCATGAAACTTCTGAAAGACTTCAGATTTATGTTTAAGAAAGTAAATCCAAATAAATTTACTATAATCATCAATAAAACTGACATAATACTTCTTTGCTCCTACAGATTCTGTAGCAGGTCCCCAAACATCTGAGTGAATGAGCTCAAGGGGTTTATTAGAAACACTAGTAGATCTAGGAAAAGGCAATTGATGAGACTTTGCCTATTGACAGGCATCACACACAGACTCATGAGCAGAATTACTAAGACATGGTAACTTATTTTGATTAAGAACTCTAAGAACTACTGGCTTTGAAGGATGTCCAAGGCGACCATGCCACCGTTCAAACGATGGCACCACAGCAAATGCTTGTTTCAATGAAGAATCGCTAGGTAGTGGGTAGAGGCCGCACCGACAGGGACCTTCAAGAATTGTCCTCCTCGTGGCCTTGTCCTTAATCAAAAAATATTTTCCATGAATCTCAAGAAAGGCATAATTATCCGCAACAAGTCTGTGAACAGAAACTAAATTTTTGGATGCTTGAGGAACATGGAGCACATTTTTAAGATGCAAGGGGCGACTAGGAGTAGGAACTACACAATGACCAATATGCTTAATACTTATACCTTCGCCACTTGCAGTGTGGATCTGATATGCTCCCTTGTACTTCTCCTTTGTCGTCAGCTTGTCAAGTTGGCCGGTGATGTGGTCGGTTGCGCCGGTATCTACATACCAGTTGGTGTCAACACCATAGGCATGTGTTGCTGCGCCTCCCATCTTCTCGTCAGGAACGTAGGAATCGTCATAGCGGTGCCAGCAGTCGGCCGTCGTGTGACCTCTTTTGTAGCATACTTGGCATACGGGGCGACTGTCACTACCACGCCCACGCCCACGTCCACCGGAGCTCCCGCCGGTGTTGCCGCGTCCACCGCCGCCGCGGCCACCACGACCAAAGTTGCCACGGCCGCCGCAGTTTCCACCACGGCCGCTGCGGCCGCCGCCACGGTTTGCCGCATTTGCAGAGGTAGTAAGGTAGGCTTGTCTAATGCGAACCCTGTTTTCAAAGCTCAGGAGCTGTGAGCAAACATGAGATAAAGAGATGGGAGCAATTCTTGCCGTAGCCGTGATTGCTTTGACAGCCGGATCATAGTCCAAGTTGAGGCCGTTGATGATGTAAGCAATCAGTTCTTCATCGTCCAGCGGCTTCCCTGCAGCTGCCATCTCATCTCCGAGCGACCTCATCTTGGCGATGTATTCTGAGATCGTCATCGGTCCCTTCTGGGTTGTCGTCAAGGCGAGCAGCACGTTGATTGTGCCGGTCTTGGACTTGGAGGAGAACATGTCGGTGATCATGTCCCATGCTTGCGCCGCCGTCTTGGAGCTGGCGACTTGCTGCAATATTTCCCGGGATAGAGAGGAGAAGATGAATCCGAGTACCTACTGATCCTTGGCGAACCATGAAGTGTACTCCAGGTTGGTGATCGTGGTCTTGATCTTTTTGTCTCCTTCTTCCTTCTCAACTTCGGCAGCCGGTGCTATGGTCATGCCGGTGATATGCCCATCAAGTTGCACTCCCTGTAGGGTTGTGAGCACTTGCGCAGACCAGAGGGCATAGTTTTGCTTGGTGAGCTTCTCCGAGATCTGGAGGCCAAGCAAAGGATTGGTGGTGACTGCTGCAGAGGAAGAGCTCGCCATTGATGAATCTAACCAAGCGAACTAATCTAATCTAAGCAGCAGGCTCTGATACCAGAAGGCAAAGTGTGGAACACCTTCAGTGAGGTGATTACGTGTTAATGATCTGCCACTAATCGGGCGAACAGTACAGAGAAATATATAGCGTAAGTATTGAGTTGTTGGCCTCAATCCTTGAATACAGGAACAGATACTAATCTTATCTAACAGCCCAACAACTCATCCTTAGCTATATTGTTACATGCATATATATCTAATAGACTGCACTGTGCCTTTGTCACTGACATATGGTGTGGGCTTGGAGATCATTGGATCCACATGTTAGTGATAAAGGCACGGTTCAATAACTCCAGATGATCTCAATCTCTTGTCCTCAGGCCAACTTGAGCAACTCCACGAGCAAGTCGCCGGTCAAGCCGTCGTCCGACTTCCCGCCGCCGCCGAACTCGTTCCGGACGACGCTCTCCAGCGTCCACCCGGTCTTGGCCGCGAACGCCTGGTTGACGCGGCGCACGTCGACGCCCGCGCGCGTCACGACGGTCCGCACCAGCGCCTCCCTCGCCGCGCCGCCGCCGCGCTCCAGCGCCGCGCGCACCGCCCTCGCGAAGTGCTCTCGGGGAGCTGCGCGCACCGCAGCGCCGCGCGGAGGACGCCCGGGAACGACGACGACTCGCCTCGCCGGCCACCGCCGCCGCCGCCGGTGTCGCCTTCCTTCCTCTTCAGCGCCCGCGCGAGCTCCTGCCCGTACAGCCGCCTGTACGACGCGAGCACCGCCCTGAGCTGGTCGCCGCTCCGGTGGTGCAGCAGCTGCAGGACGCCCCTCTGGTCCACCCGCCGCCCGCTGATCTCCACCGCCTCGTACAGCGTCTTGGCGTCGCACATCGCCATCGTCGCGTCCACCCGGCCGCCATGGTAGCCGCTCGATCCCAAGAACGCGAGAAGAACCTATCAAACAATCATCAACGCCCATCGATCGAACACGAGACAAACGGAATCTGATCGAGCTCACCTCGTTGAGGCTGCCGCTTGTCCTCGACGAGACGTCGCGTTCGAGGCTGGCGCTGTACCGGGCCTGGTACGCCTGCCTGATCAGCGCGACCTCGCCGGAGGGACGCGTGCACACGACCTCGACGAGCACGTCGCCGTCGATCCGCCGCCCGAACAGCGCGTCCCTGGCGATGTCGGCGTCGCGGACGCACGGCTCGCTAGCTCTGAGGCACGCCACCCTCTGCACCATTAATTTTTGCGTGCATCAGGCAGCTAGCATGGCGATGGCGATCGAACCAGACAAGATTGAAATTCGTTTTGACACAAGAGGATCAGAAGCTGGGATTACAGCAAAGGTGGTCTTCTGCTGCGACAGTAGCTGGATGAGATCTTGGCGATAGATGCTGCTGTAAGCCCTGCAGATTTGCTTCATCTCCTGGCTGCTCCTTGCGGTGAAGATCTCCAGGACAGGTTTCGCATTGTTCGGGGAAACATTTCCTGCAGATTTTGTGATAATCAATCGTGGTTAATCTCTGGCAAGGAATGAAGCTAACAAAGATTTGTAAAAAAAAGGTTAACAAAGGGTTAATTACGGATTTGGAGATGTCAGTGACATGACACCATGTTTGAGTCGTGTTAGAAAGAAAACGTATGGGAGAAACATGTATGAACATTGAACAGTGCAGTGAAACAGAAATTGATACAGAGTAAAATGTAAACAGATTGTTCTGATAAACTGTTCAAATCTCTGAAAAAAGAAACTGATGAACTGTTTCTTGATGCAAGCATGAGACAAGCTTGCAGTGCTGATCATCAGACATTAGTTGATATGTACCAGAAAAGAATTGGTTGAGATGCCTGCACTCAGCTTCATATCTCTTGGCAAAATCTCTAATCGAGGCCATTTGATCAGGGAATTAGAAGAACACAACTTATCAGCTACTATCACCACCACTGAACTCAAAAGCGATCGATGGTGAGTTAATCGCAAGCGAGACGCGGGTAGGATTTATACATTTCAGGGCTAGACACGCTTTGGAATTTCGCCTTCTAAAAGCGATGAGCGAAAAGCAAAAGGGATCGAGGGAGAATATATCCTCCCTTGCAAGCTCAGCCACCGCGAGTTCCCGCGACTTCGTTTTCCTTAATTTGGGACGATCCCTCTCTTAAACAAATGAATTTTTATCTCAACTTTTCTGCAACAACCTGTTTCAAACTCGATTCCATCTCACGACGAGGTAATTGACTGCCCGATTGTTCGTAGCGGCTAGCAAGGTATAGGAGAAGATGCAGAAAGAGATCGAGCATTCGAGCTAGCTGTGCGGCAATTGTGCAGGTGATGGCGATGTTGGGTGTTCATCAGCTTGTCAAGCTGACGATGGCCGTTTATCTGGATGGCAGCGTCACCATATTCGTGAAAACGAGTGTGAATTAACCGTGCAGTTGTATGGTTTTTAGGTCCGGTTTTCTTCAGTTGTATGGTTTTTAGGTCCGGTTTTCTTTATAAACTGAGTCAATTCTCCTCTTCTAAATATAAAAGTGAAACAAAATTCCGCCTTAGGTTTTAAAAAAGAAAACGAGTGTGAATTAGAGAAGGAAACAGGTTCATCTTTTCGATCTGTGCCAACTTGGCTTTTGCAGAAGGAAGGCTGTGTTTTATACCATGTATGTATGAATTTTAATTAGCTGGAGTACTGAAAGAGTGAAAAGGTCGTCTTTCGCTAGACTTATCTGATGGAAAGAGGGTTGGTCGCTACTTATTTATCAGGGTATGTACAATCATCATTAATAGATGACTTTTAGTTTTACTAATTAAGAGTATTTATTTAGAAGAGAGAAACATGACAGACAAAACATCATTGTTGGGTTAACAACGAACTCAACATCTACTTAGCCTCCATAAAATAGAAACTATATGAGGGAAAAAAGATAAAAAAATATTTTTTAATTAACGGTTAGAGTCTTTTTTCCTTTTAACTGTTGTATAGACATGGTTTTTAAATAGCCTCGTACTGTCTAAGAGGTTTATACTAGACTCTATAATTGAGCATGCCCCCACAAAGTTTAGAACAGGGATTTCCAAACCCACGGTTCAGATGAGCTAATTAAGCATTTTGTGTGGATATTAATAAGAAGCTGATAAGATGAGTGCAAACTGAGTCTAAAGATGAGCCACGCAAAGCTATCAGATTAGGATCATTCCATTCTTCCTGATCAGTCAGTATTTAGCTAGTGTGTGAAATCGATCGGTGATTGAAAGTAGGGTGAAACACCTTTTTGCATTCTCATTGTGATCTGTTCAAATCAAACATCCCCAATTCCAAAAGAACATAGACGGATTTACGGAAGTAATTAAAGATCATGTACACACTAGAGTTTAAGTCTTGGTGCACACTAAAAATCATGTGCGCTGGACGTATTTTCAATAAGATTTTAATAAGATTAGGGATTAATTTTGCCGCTGACTTCTTTCTCTTCAAACATGTGTTATAGGGCACCTTAACGAGTGACGAGTGTGGTGAGCATGCATAGTTGTGAGTGTTTCTTCCGTGCAATGTAAAAGAAAGAGTAAATTACACCCACGGTGCATCAACTTGGCAGGTGGGTGCAATTTGGTGCAATAACTTGAGAAATAAGCATTTTAGTGCAACAACTTGGCATATAGGTGCAATTTAGTTTAAAGACTTTATATACGATCATATAAATACAACAACTTACAAGATAGGTACAATTTTGATACAATAAATTAAGAAGTTATGCAACAACTTAATTATCTGGAGCATTTTTTTATATAAATTCAATTTTAAGTACATATTTTGACAATATATTAGTGTGGATTTGTGTAAGCATATTTATATTTTATCCTAATAACTAATAATCGAAAGTCAATTAAATTGGATGTAGAAATTATTATATTTGGTTGATATTTGAGAAGGTGAAGAAAAAAGTTCTTAAAGGTAATTGGATATAAATTGTATGTGTAGTATAATTCTTAAAGATTAAATTCAATATAGTAAGGTAATATCCGTAGGATTACTATGTAATGGCATATTGATATCGTGAAAAAAAAACTCAGACAACATATGATTAGCCAAGTTGATGCACCAAAATACTAAATTGTCAAGTCGTTGTACTAGAACGCACTCACTTATTAAGTTGTTGCACCCGGACGTTCAATTCTCAAGTTATTGTACTATATCGCACCCACCTGCCAAGTTGTTGTACCGTGGGTGTAATTTACTCTAAAAGAAAATATCAACATTGACTAACCTCTTGGTTCACCAGTCCAACGGTCTAGCTGGTGATCGGGGTGGTTGCATCGTGGTCCACTAAATGTGTATATACACAACCAATATTATATTTGTCAAGTATTTTTTATTTCAAAGATATGGGCCATAATGGAAGAACTAGGCCTTTGGATAACCCACCACAACACACTACCTAGTATCATCAGTGGTTGTTGGATCACCTCAAAACTGCCCGGTTCAGCTGGGTCCTGTTTAGTTCACACCAAATTTCTCCCCAATTTTAGAAACTAAACATAGCCTAGACTGATTTGGTTTTCCAAAGATAAATCACTGGTCTGATCCAGCTTTTTTGAAGATGAGTGGATGTGCAAGAAGCACCAAGCCCGTGCTTCCACACTTTGGGCCTGTACACTTTGGTTATTAGCTCGGTAGGCGACATGTTTGCACAAGTTTCAACCTTTCTTTTTTTTCTCCTTCAAAAAAAACTTAACTCCTAAATATGAATTTGAACAAACACCTATTTAGATTTATAGCTAAAATTTATTTTTTTTAGACGGGGGGTGTAGTCCGTGAGCCAGTCTAGTGAAGTGAGGATGGGAGCTCTCTATCTTCTTTCGTCTATTCACAAATTTCATCGCTTTGGGTATCCATATCTTAAAATCTGTGTTGTGATCATTGCATCAATTTTTCACACATGACCAAGAAACATCAAGGACCAGGGTTGAACTTGCTTGTCCATCGTGTATATTCAAAATTTTCACAAGTTTTTGAGAGAATCTAATAGGAAATTAAGGAGATAGGCTTGTCTCTGTTCTGCCCGTTTTCTTCACTGTATGATGCACTTGAGCCAACCTCAATGGTATCACAGACAGTACTCCCTAAAATCTCTGGGATACATCCATAATATCTCAAAATATTACTGTCCAATCCATTCCTTTTTGCCGGACGCTGTGTTGTACTCCATCCATTTCATATTATAAATCGTTTCGATATTTTTCTTGATCAATTTTTTTTTAAGTTTGATCAAGTTTATAAAAAATATAGTGGTATTTTCAACACAAAACAAACATATTATTAAAATATATTCAATGTTAAATTTAATGAAACTAATTTGATATTTTAGATGTGGTTATTTTTTATAAACTTGATCAAACTTAACAAAGTTTAAAACGACTTATAATATTAAATGGAGGGAATATTTTTGACACGTATTTTTAAACGGGTAAACGATGCGTTTTGTGCGAAAACTTTCTATATGGAAGTTGCTATAAAATATTATATAAATATATTTTTCAAGTTTGTAATAATTAAAACTCAATTAATCATACGTTAATACCACCTTTTTTTCGCGTAAAACACTCTATCTTTATATTCATATTCATCTATATGAGTTTCAAACACCACTTAAGTTCAGATGGTTTCTTTCCAAGGGGATTACACGTAACTTTTGCACAATTGGAAAAGTTTTACAATTTACAGTACACAACACCCTCAAACGCCACAGTAAAAAAAGAGATGCCACCGGAACAAATAATAATCTCACAATGACAGCCAAAGAATGAAAATCTCAAAAACGGCAACCACCAGCAGACGCTCGATCGAGCCAAGTCAAGAACACCAGAAATCGATCTCGTCTTCACAGCTCAAACCTCGAACCAACGGCCGCGTCTGGTCGTCCCGGCCGCGCCATGCCGCCGCCGCTCGTCGGAGCGCGCGTGCAGCGTGCGCAGCTGCGCCTCCCACACGTCCCTCGCCAACGACGACGACGACGACGACGACGACGCGTCCTCCTCCGCCGCCGGCCTCGCCGCACTCGCCGGCCGCCTCACGCGCATCATCATCAGCTCGGCGTCGTACCTGACCCGGAGCGCCGGGTCGGACAGCGTCTCGTAGGCGCGGCGGAGCTGGAGGAAGAGGCGCGTGGACTCGGCGCGGCGCGACGGCGGGCACGCGTCCGGGTGGTACCGCAGCGCCAGCCGCCGGTACGCCCGCCGGATCTCCTCCGCGCCCACCTCCTCCGGCCGCTCCAGCGACAGCACCTTGTAGTAGTCGTCCTCCCCCCTCCCGCTCGCCACCGTCGACGTCGCCGCCGCCCTGATCACCCTGCAGTGTCCTCCCGCCGGCCTCGTCATCCTCCGGCCAAACGCTGCAGCATTCACCCCGCCGCCGCTGGCGGCGCGCCTAACCTCGACGGCGGTGGCGTTCATGGTTGAACTCAACTGAACTGACCAAGAAATCTTCGCAGCCGATGGCAGCAGGTCAGATGAGGACGGTATATATAGCCGGCCGGCGGCGTCACGCGGTTTTGTGTGATTGTTTATGTCGCCGTCTGCGTCGCGCCGCGGTGGTGGCGGGTGGTGCATGCATGGTGGACCGGTGAAATGGAGTGTTCGCTAATGTACGTGGCTGCAAATTAAATTAGTTGGTTTAGTTTAATCTGATCGCTGTTTCGCTGAGGTAAAATTAATCCATGGGGAAAAAGGGAGGAAGTTGCATGTGTTGGCGCCAAAATTGGATGCGACCCAGATGGATCGAGGGGCCTGCATGCGCATGTAGAAGGAGGTGGTAATTTTGGATCCTTGTGGTTGGGGAGTATTGCCGCTGGAGGCAGCTTTTTGCAAGCTATGGCTGGTTGACCGTGTGAACTGTGAAGTATGTAGTGTTTAAGTTTGTGTTTTTGCCGGAAGAAAATTCTCTACGGCAGTACCGCACCACGCCTCATGTGCGACACTGCGTAGAGGGTTGACTAGGGGTGGATAGAAAGCTCGTGGCACGTTAGCTCGTTCAGCTCGTTTAAATTTCGTAACAAGCCGAGCTAACTTTAAAGCTCGTTAATTAGATATAACGAGCTAGCTCGCGAGCCTTAACGAGCCGCGGAGAAGCCCAACAGACAACACAACTCGCACGGCAAAAGCCTAACTCGGTTGAGGAGAGGAAAACCCTAGCACCCGCACGACATCTCTCTGACTCTCTCACTCGATCCTCTTTCACGCCGCCGCCACCAGCCGCCGCGTGGCGCCACAGTGCTCCACGCTGCCACCGCCAGCCGCCACCAACCGCCACGCCGCCGCCGCTAGCTGCCACGCGGGGAAGACAACACGGCAGCGTTTGGGGTCTCCTACCACGGCGCCATTGAACCCGGCCTTCTCCGTGGCGGACGGCGTCGCCTCCAAGGACCTCCCTACCCTGCCGCCGCACCCCAACTCCTCCCTCTTCGTCCGCATCTTCCTCCCCACCCTGCCGCCGCACCCGCACAGCCTAGGGCTCCGCCCGCGCCGCGCCATTGTCATCGCCGTGGGATATAGGCGAGAGGCGAGGCGAGGTTAGGTGAGGCGATGCCGGGCGTCGGCGTGAAGATCTACAACGTCTTCTTCAAGCTCCTCCGCCACAAGCTCCAGTCGCTCACCCATGAGAAAATTACTCTAGCTTAAAATAAAAAAAAATGTCATAGCTTAATTGGTGAACCCTACATATATGAAAAGAAAGCACTATAATCAGAAAAAATACATAAAAAATATATTCCATTTCAACCAACATATATAAACAAGCTAGATAAAGCAAGAGTTGATGCGAATCTATACAGAACCATCGTAATAGTTGTGTTTAGTACGCAGGGGCGGACCTAGGGAGTATGCCGGGTTGGCACCGGCATACCCAATTTTTTTTTTTTGGAAAAACACTAGGATGTACTATGCAATCAAAGGACATAAAAATAGAATCCTCTTAGAAAATAGAATATAACAATGATCACAATTTCTCTTGATCTTGTAATCGTTAAGAAATCAAATTAGGGGAAGAGGAAAGGACTAGATGAAGAGAAATAGTGGGGGAAAAAGAACAGCTAAATAGATTAGGTCATCGAATTGATTGTTGTGAATTTTATAGATTTTTCATGAATTATGGATCACATTTGAACAGTATTTTGAAAAATCCGACCAAAATCTGCCAAAATTCTTCCATTAGAATTGGGTGTTTTCTTTTAAAAAAATATATGGTGATCATGATCGCTAGAATGGGTACGTCCAGTATAATTTTTTTGGTCCGCCACTGTTAGTATGTGTTGTCTCTCCATATGGGAGAGTGTTTATATAGATGATAATAATAATATGCTTTACAATTGAATTTGATTTGTATTCAGAACATAATTAATCAAGTGGCATGGCCATACATTTAGCGTAAAAAAAAATATGACTCTTTTATCAGAGCCTCTCAAAAAAGTTGATTTCTGTCGTATGCGGTCCATTCGTAGAAGACTTGAACGAGCTAATCAAGATTCCATCTTATTTTAATTAATTCTCTATATATATTTTGATATGGTATCTTCTCTACAGGGATCAACTCAATAGTTTAAACTATTTTTTTTAAACATAATGTCCAACATCCCCACTTCGTTTTGTTGGGACTCTCATGTTCATATCCTACCTTGTGGATTTCAAATGACTTTAATGGTATGCATTCTCTAATAAAAACGTGGTCAAATTTCCCCCGTCGCAATTAGATCTCATTAATTTGATCAATCTAATATTAAAAAGTCATTGTCTCTCCTTGCAGAAAATATTAATAAGTTATTGATTTATGATACGATGGGATAATTCTTCAAAAGAATTAATTACTTTACAAAATATTCGCTTACATATTACTAATAACGTTTGTAGTACAAATTGCTAATCATGCGACCTCATGTATATATGGACCGCAGTGGAACGATCGAACTAATTAAGGACCATTTTTCAGTTTATACAATTTTGTTTTGAACAAAGGTCAGTTTCCCATCCTTTTTTCTCATCAGATATATATTATATTCTCTTTTTTTGTGAAAATATTTCTCTTTTTTGTGAGCTCCATATATATATATATGATAGGCTTTGGTTGATTTTAAATATAGTATACTTTAAAAAATTAAGAGCTCATTTATATATCAAGGCCGGCAATCTTCATTGGTATAGTCTAGCTAGCTCTGTAACTGGAAAAAATAATTCTTGGACAACATGCAGGAATGCATGGGGCCAACATGTAAGACAAAGGTAGTACAACCATAAGAGGCTACTAGCAGGCAAACCAAATCCTAATTTATATGCAATTATTTATTTATTTTTTTCCTAGTGTATGGCTGATCGATCCGCATGCAGATATGTTTGAGGTACTAGTAGTATTAGAATTAGGCCCTGTTTCTTTCAGCTTGAGATTATTATAATCCAGATTATTGGGAGTAAGCTGAAAGAAACAAACAACTTATCGAAGTAGCTTATTATAATCTGAAGCCCAGTTTATTATAATCTGATAAGCTCATTTAGAAGAGTTTTTTCCAGATTATTGGGTGAAAAATTACCCACCATGCCACCCACTCCCTCTTTAGACTTGCAAACCCAATAATCTAGGCTCTAATAATCTAGGAAAGAAACATCTAACTGGTTATTCTACTACAGATTATAACAATCTAGCTTATAGTATTCTGACTTAATAATCTAGATTATAATAATCCCAAGCTGAAAGAAACAGGGCCTTAATCCAGCTCGTACAAACAGCAAAAACAATCCTTTTTTTATATAAAAAGGACGATAAATCGTACTTCCTCCGTTTCACAATGTAAGTCATTCTAGCATATCCCACATTTATATTGATATTAATGAATCTTGCTAGAATGACTTACATTGTGAAACGGAGGGATTACGTTCGTATAACACTCTCTATGTATGTCTGTGTTGAGATTGATTAATTGTGAAAGGCCGGCAAAAATCTCCAAAAATCACACGTTGTCAGCTAATATAGCTAGTCTATCGATTAGGTTTACACATCGCCATCAGTCACGCGTTACGCATCCTTATAGTGAAATACTGAAATGCAGTACTATATGCGATCGAATCCTTAGACTCTCATCTTTAAATTGGACTTGGTGATGAATGCGTCCAGTACATCAGACAATTTTTACAATAGATCAAGATGAAGTACAACATCGATCGAGATATTTATGTATCATATCCAATCAACTATCTCTATCTGTATTTTAGCATTTCTGTTTTGGATCGATGATCTTTCGTCGTTCGGCAAAATATAATTTGGGACTGTATAAAGTAATGTACATAACATGAATTGTATGTTGTTATGGACTATTTTTTTTTCGGGGAAAGGGAATCAATTACTCAGGAATATAATCATCATTACATTATGTGATATATTATCACTCTAACCAAATTTTTTATAAGACATCACACCGAGCTTTATTCGCTAAAACATGACCAGTATAATTTTGATTTCGATGGATCTTCCTGAGCAAGAATTCCCTGTTACCAGTCAAGAGGTCACTCACCTCCTTGACTAGAAAAGCCAGTTCCAGCAGATTCTTCTCCTTCGACTGGATCAACTGCAGCGCCACCAATCGGGAAGAGGGTCCATTGGAGAGCCAACAAGCACCCCTCTTTGATTGCTGAAGTTCTGCTTCCAGAGCACTGCCGCACCTGTGCAGGTGAGAGCATGAGGCGGCTATAATCTTCCCTGAACAATCTCTCAGAACAGCACCCGTGCCACCGTTTTTCATGTCCGTATCAAAGGAGACATCGACGTTTAATTTCATCCATCCCGATTGAGGAGGTTCCCATCTCTGAGTGACAACCGCATGCTTTTTTTTTTTACCAGACACGCTGGAGCTAAGGTTAACACTAACAATATGCTTTCCCTTCTCCATATTGATAGCATCGTGTTGTCGGATGTCCAACAATGTATGTACATAGCTTTGGAGTAATCTCTTTGATGCCTCCACTGGTGGTGCCGGTTTGCCGTGAATTACCTCATTGCGAACATGCCAATTTCTCCACAAGATCATCAGAAACATCTCTCGTTGAGGTTCAGGAAGCGGCTCTAGATGATCGAAAATCCAAGACGACCCCGCTCTCAGATTATTCAAGGCCAACGGCATACTCTCTGAGTCTTTCATTGCAAGCCAGAGATATCCTGCTAATGGATAGCGACACAGGGCATGAATAGTGTCTTCTACCTCTAAATCATACATTGTGCAGGAAGTCGAAGCTTCCATTTTTCGTTTATACTTATTGTCCGTAGTAGCAAGACAATTAGAAGCTGCCCTCCACGCAAAAATCTTGAACTTTTGGGGGACATTACAATTCCAAATCAGATCCCAAGATTTCTTCATTTGAAGAGGTGAGGAACTAGAGCTTGAGTTCACATGTGCAAGATCCGAACCTAGCATATACGCATTCCTGACCAAAAAGACGCCATTTTTATCCGGATACCAAGCAACACAGTCGTCCTTTGCACGAGAGGAAATACGAATTCCAGCAATGATATCAGCGTCAACTGGCTAGAAATCTCAGTTTAAACTATCAAGATCCCAGGTACCATTCTCAGTGATAAAATCTGAAACCCATTTCAGTCTGCAATTGCCTCTCTTCGTAATTGGCTTCCTGGAGTAACCTCTAGGAATCCAGTGGTCACGCTAAACCCGGTTGGATCTTCCATTCCCAACTCTCGAAATGATACCCTTCTTCAATAACTTCAAACCGTACTCAATCGCTCGCCACCTAGGGGATGGATTGCCTCCAAAGCAGGTATCGATTAGGGAACTAGTAGGATAGTACCTTGCTTTGAGTACTTTTGCACACAAACTATCAGGATTCGTAAGGAGATGCCAGGCCTGTCTTGCAAGCAGGGCTTGATTAAAGATTTTAAAATCTCTAAATCCCAGCCCCCCAAAGCTCTTCGGTTTTGTTAGACAGTCCCAAGATTTCCAATGAGTTTTCCTTTCGTTATTTTCAGCTCCCCACCAAAAATTCCGAGTTAACCTTGTTAAATCTTCGCATACCGACTCAGGCAACTTGAAAATACCCATGACATAAACCGGAATTGCTTGGATTACAGTCTTGATAAGTATCTCCTTACCTCCACTAGATAAGAAATTATCTCCCCATCGTATCAATCTTTTCCAGATCCTAGCCTGCATACTTTGGAACCTGACTTTTTTAGCCTGCCTTCAGGAGTCAGAAACCCAAGATATTTATCCTCAAAACTAGTTTGTGCAACCTGCAAAGTACTTCTGATAGATTCACAAACTGCAGTAGGGGATGAAGGCCCAAACATCACTGAACATTTCGCTGGATTAATCAACTAGCCAAATGTGCACATGGGGAAAGATCACCATTATGAACCTTTTCATCCAGCAATAAGGAGAGACCATCAGCTACAAACAAGAAGAGGAAGGGAGACAATGGGTCACCCTGCCGTAGTCCGCATGAAGGAGAAAAGGTAGACAGAAGAGTTCCCATTGAATTTAACTGAGTACCTCACTGTGATTATGCAATTCATGATCCAGCTAACCCAACAATGAGAGAACCCTAGTCTGACCATTGATTGCTCCAAAAAAACGCCAATCAACTCAATCATACGCCTTGGACAAATCAAGCTTGTAAGGACAAGCAGCCTTCTGTGGTTGTTTATTTTTCTGGAAAAAAATGGAAGCATTCAAAATCTATATGGGCGTTGTCGGTTATCAAGCGGCCAAGAACAAAGGCACTCTGGCTTTGGGATATGAGGTCATCCAGTATAGGTCTCAACCTATTCACCAGGCACTTAGAAACAACCTTATAGATTATATTGCACAAACTAATAGGTTGAAAATCCTACTCTACTAGATTCTCTATTTTCGGGATAAGGACAATCGTTTTGTCATTGATTCCTTCAGGAAGAACACTTCTTCTGAAAAAAGACTGCACCGCCCTTACCACATCATCTTTCAAAATACCCCAATTACGATGGTAGAAATGAGCCGGGAAACAGTCTAGACCCGGCGCTTTCAGAGGCCCAATCCGAAACATGGCAGTACCAATTTCCTCTTCAGTGAAGTCCTTACATAACCTTTCATTCATATCCGAAGTCACTTTGCTCTACATTAAATTAAATATGAAAGATTAAATTTTACAAAACTGCAATTGTTTGTTCAAAACAATCATTTTGCTATAACATTAGCTGGGTGTAACGACAATAACGGCAAATGATTTTATCAAAATGATACAACCATATCCTCTATGCATTTACCATAGGTGGGCCCAACTTATACCCGCATAAATGTTGCAGGTTGTCGGTGTGTTGTCGGTGTTATCGATAAGGTATTCTCAATACTTTTGGGTTAGGTTCGGTGTGGCTCACCATATACCAAGTTTTATCACTACTACAGATTTCATTTTTGCATACGGCCCAAATCGATCTTTGCATGCAGACGGGCGGCCCGCATGCACTCAAAGGTCTGTGTAAATCGGGATTTTTGCAAGCGGTTAGCGTAACCGCATGCAAAACATCCGATTTTCGCATGCGGGCCCTTAAGCCGACCGCATGAAAAAACAAAAAATCACGAAAAAAGAAATAAAATTCCCCAAAAGAAAAAACCCAGCCCCGCCGCCGCCAGTCGCCCAATCCCAAACAATAGCCCACCAGCCGGCTGCCCATCACTGCTCCCCAGATCCGCCCACTCCCACCACCGTAGGCTGTCGCTCGCGCCCGCCACTGTCACCGCGGTTGTCGTTGTCGCCGAGGTCACCGTCGTAGTCGCGGGATATGGCAGCCGCTGCGGGATGTGCGCAAGGGGAGAGCCGCCGCCGGCAGATCCAGGCATGGGGAGGGTCGTTGCCCCTGGATCCGTGCGGTGGATGGCCTCCGCTAGTCGTCATCGCAGGAAAGGGCCCCTATCGCTCCCACCCACCGCGTGACCGAGGTCGCCGTCGTCGCAGGGGGAGGGCGCTGTCGTCGGATCCGCGTGGGGGAAGGGCGACCGTCCCTGGATCCGTGGTGGGGAGGGCTGCCGTCCCCAAATCCGGGTAGGGGAGGGAAGCCGTCGCCGGGCGCCTCCTCCTCCGGCCTCCTCGCGGAGGACAACCGCCGCCGCTGGCCTCCGCACGTTGCACAACCACCGCCGCCGCCCACCGTCGTGCCGTACTGCCCACCCGCCAACTGAGATCGAGAAAAGAGGAGGTGAAGAGAAGTGAGGAGAGGAGGTGAAGAGGAGAGAGAGAGAGAGGAGAAGATAAGGTTGAGTTGGAAATTCTTGAACTGTTGAGAGGGAATTAGAAGGCAAATTAGACTTCCAGTCGGCTCGTTAAGAGATCTAGCTGCGAAAATTGATTTTTGCATGCAGACCTCTTAAGGGGGTGTGAAAATAGATGTCATTTTTTTTGCATGCGGCCCTTAAAGTGGTCCGCATACAAAAATGGTATCTTAATGAGCCGTATGCGAAAATAGAGGTCGATTTTTGCAGACATGTCAGTTATGATCCATCTACAACCAAACGAGGTCTCATCCAGAAAAATCGTTTTTGTAGTATTGTATATGGAATCATGTCTCATGTATGGAAGGTGTTCCGGATATACTTTTTGTTTAAATTTTTAATCTTGATTCTAATGCCACATCAACACCACATGGGAAGAGGAACAAGTCAAATCATCTGTGTAGGCACCACGTCACCTAAAACCATTGTCCAAACCTCCTTGGGTCTTATTTGAAATGGTTTTTAGAGTTGTGGGACGAGTTATATTTGGTATCTATTATATTATTAAAACAGCTTTGAAAGGAGACACCACATTCGCTGTGGGGGCTAGAAATTCCCACATTAATCGAAGAAAAAGAAAAGGAGAGTCCAAGTAGAAATACAATTTAAAAATAGCTGAAATTCGGAATTAAAAATAAGTCATATTGAAAGAAGAATCCATATAAGAACCTAATACCAGATTAATCAAAATTTGGAATAAAAATAAAATAAAATCCAAAATTAGAAAAGAAAGGAGAGTCCAGGTAGAAATACAATTTAAAAATAACTGAAATTCAGAATTAAAAATAAGGAATATTGAGAGAAGAGTCCATATAAGAACGCAATACGAGATTAATTAATATTCAGAATAAAAATAAAAAAATCCGAAATTAGCAAAAAAAAAAAAAAGATGAGTTCAAGTAGAAATACAATTTAAAATTAACTGAAATTAAGAATTAAAAATAAGTAATATTGAAATAGGAATCCATATAAGAACCCAATACGAGATTAATTAAAATTCAGAATAAAAAATAAAAAAATATCCAAAATTAGAAAACTAAAAGAGAATTAAAGTAGGAATACAATTTTGAAACAACTGAAATTCAAAAATAAAAAATAAAAATATTAAAAGAACACTTATATGGTATTAATTAAAATTTGAAAAAAATTCTGAAATTAGAAAAAGAAAAAAAAATTTTCAATTAGGAATATAATTTGTAAATAACTAAAATTGGTGGTAAAGAATAAATACTATTGAAAGAAAAAACCATCTAAAACACATGACGAGATAAATTAAGTAACAGGCCTATAAAGGAGTATAGTGGTGGCGATTGATACGACATATAAAAAACTGTTAATAAAACACCAATTACAAACCTAATAATGATTTGGGAAATTTTACTACAGGACACTGCTTATGCGTGGTTTTAGTCCTAGGACACTGACAAAACTCACTTTTGGGGAAAACACTCCATAAACATGGTAATTTGCCAGTGAACATCGCGCCGATTAAAATAATAATTTCTGGTTGAAGAGAAGAGAGAGAAATCGTGTGAAATGTCAAAATTGCCCTTGGGCCCACATGTCACCTCTCCTCTCCTCTCTTCTATCTCTATCTTCTCTCCTACTCCAGCGGACAGGAGCAGCGACACCGGGGATGCGCTGGTCCTCCGCCTCGGCGAGCACCGCGCCGAGCTTGTCCCCCTCACCGTGCGGGAACCGGCGGCCAAACGCGACGCGGCAGAGACGTGGTATTTTGGGATGGAGGAGTAGCAATTTGGAAGAGATTATCAGTGAACTTATGGCACTTACGCGGACATGGACGTTGGACAAGCTCTTGTCCTGGTCGGCAGGGATGGTGGAGGTGACGACGTCGATATGCTTCTCCAGGACGAACGCCACCGTGGTGAAGGACGCCCTCTGCCGCGGGAGGCACATGTTGATGAACGCGTCCACGCCGGGCATCGTGAGCGTGATGTTCGGCGCCGACCACGTCTGCAGCGTCGGCGCCGCCGCCACCGCCTTCTTCTTCTGCAGCTGTGCGTTCACCGCCGCCGACGGCGCAGGCACCGCCAGCTCCGCGACGGCGACGCGTCGCTACGTACGGCGCTGTCAGGGACAAGGAGCTCCGGCGCCTGCTCGCGCACCTCACCAAGAACACCTCGCCGGTGCTTTGCCGCATCACGTTTGGCCGCCGGTTCCCGCACGGTGAGGGGGACAAGCTCGGCGCGGTGCTCGCCGAGGCGCAGGACCAGCGCATCCCCGGTGTCGCTGCTCCTGTCCGCTGGAGGAGGAGAGAAGATAGAGATGGAAGATAAGAGAGGAGAGCTAATATGTGGGCCCAAGGGCAATTTTGACATTTTACGTGATTTCTCTCTCCTCTTCAACCGGAAATTATTATTTTAATCAGCGCGGTGTCCACTGGCAAATTACCATGTTTATGTTTATGGAGTGTTTTCCTCCAAAAGCGAGTTTGTGCAGTGTCCTAGGGCTAAAACCACACATAAGCAGTGTCCTGTAGCAAAATTTCCCTAATGATTAAAAGGAGGGACAACATGTGGACCGTGAAGCAAACGGGTAAGGTGGTTGCCGGGACTTCTAGAAAGTAAAAAAATATACACTATTGATAATTATATTTGATTTTTAAAATCTGAATGACAATAAAAAGGAGAAGCAGCGCGTAAGGTGTATAGGAGTATAGTTGCAGAGCCGCCGACGGTTGGCAGGACTTTTTAGAAAATAAAAAATGAATTTCCAACGATAGTTATGTTCGATTTTTAGAATCCCAATAACAATAAAGAATATGCGGTGGATGGGCCGTAGATGAGTATAGTGGCATCGTTTGACGGGACTTCTAAAAATTATAAAAAATAAAACCCAACAAGACAATAAACTCTAAAAACTACAAGGTCCAACTTTTAAAGGTTCGGAACTTATAAAAAGTAAAAAAAACAATGATAATCATGTTCGATTTTAAAATATCAATGACAATAAAGAAGGGAGACAGCGAGCGAGCCATAAAGGAGTACAATGGCAAAGCCGCTAACAGTTTGACGGTACTTCTAGGAAGTAAAAAATGAACCCGAATGATAATTATGTTCAATTTTTAAAATCCCAATGACAATAGAGAGAAAAGACAGTGGACGGACTGTAGAGGAGTATAATGGCAACGTTTGACGGGAGTTCTAGAAATTATAAAAACGAAATCCAACGAGACAATAAACTCTAAAGCCTATAAGATCCAATTTTTAAAGGTTTCAAGGAGAATTAATAGAAATATTGGTAGATCGAGCAAGTAAATAAAGAAGGATATGACAGAAGAAAGGGGTACCAGCTGGTGTGACTTCAAAAAACTATATAATTAGAAATATGGGGATGATAAGGTTTGGTCTTTCGAAGTCTTAAGACAACGAGATAACTATTTAATAAATTTTAAAGAAAATTAATTATACTGAAAATATATGATTTTGTTTGGGTACTAGCCGCGCAATTGCGCGGGCCACCAGCTAGTTATTGTTTAAAGGCGAATTTCAGATTTGACGACAAAGGAATCTAAAGTGAACTTATTCCCTGTTTGAAGTAGTGGAGCAATGGTGTATAATTTGGGCCTTTTGTCTATCTGCCCGTAGGCCCATGGAGACCCTTTATGGGCTGGATCAGATGGTGCCTCGGCCGTAATTAAGGAGGCACACAGTGTTTCGTACGATTTGCGCCCACCTGCATTTGAGCATGTATATTGTCCGGAATTCTATTTCTAATCAAACTAGCAGGCACAAATTAAGCAAATGACCCATCATCATGTATTTGCTAGTATTACAGTTACAATACCCTATTGATCTTCCTCCTCTGCTTGCTTGCTGATGCCGCTTCTATGTAAAACAAATCAAGGATTACATATTATGATTTTGACGATCCAATAAGCAGATGGATTAGATTTGAAACTGACCGCTGCAGTTCCAAATTACAAAACAAAACATACCACAGATGATAATAATGTTTTCATTTTCGACAACAAACAGTCAATTAGGTCTAAACAAGTTGCTACGAGCTAGTGATTTGTCCTAACGATCAATAGCCTATTAATCGAAGTCCGATGAAATGACCACTGCGCACACACCTGAGCTTCTTGATTAGAAATAGAATTCCAGCCGTTACATGCTCACATTTAAAAATAGAGGGTTGCATGTGCATGCCTAGATACGAAAGTTAATCTCTTTGGAAGTTCGGATTTGGATGGGAGGAAGTATCAGTTGCACCATCGCCAAAGAGATTAATTCCACCAAAACCATATGCGTACGACTCTGCACGTTTCTTTCCCCTAACAAATACATGTACACACAACAAACTCTTTTGGAAACTATACATATATATAAATAGGCTATGTTCATTCTAATGCCCAAGCAGTGATGGAAGAGAGTATGACGAAGCCCACGACGATGGTCATTTTTCTTTCTATAGTGCTACTATCCATGGCACAGCTTCCCTCTCTCGTCGCCGGCACCGGCCGGCCAAGGGTCATAATCATCGGCGCCGGCATATCCGGTACGTACACTTTTACGGTGATATCTTCGTCACTCATAGTATTCTAAGTAGGTATTACTAAATGAAATGATGTTAGCCGTAATTTAAGAATTTATATCACACATGTTACGTGTTGTTTTACTCCCTTCGTCTTAGATTAATTAGAGAGCGTGTAATTTTAGTTTGATTCACTATCTTCCTAGATTACCCTTTCATAATGTGTGTATGCATGCAAACTGCCACAGCTAGCCTATACACGCAGAAAGCATGTGGGCATGCAAACAAACCAGGCATAACACTAACTAACTCCTTAGAGCATGCCCAACAGATACCCACAAACCTATCTCTAAAATTGTAGTTTGGAATTTTTATTTAATTTTAAGGTGTAAATAGAGTTTTATCTCTAACCGATATCTTAAATTAACTCATAATAATAAAAAGTAGAAATACTCCTAATTACCAACATATACAGAAACAAAAATCGCTCCACACATCTTCTCCCCACGCGCAATCTCTCTCCATGTGTTGCCCTCTCCTTTTGTTGTCTGGAAATTGGGAGTGAGAGCGTCTTGACTTGTGGAGAGCGAAAAAGGATAAGGAGATTCTAATTTTTTGGATAAATATATAGCACTACTACAAAAATGATCTTCCCATACAGCCAAAATTCATTTCCGCACACGGGCGGAGCACCTTCCTAGAGCCAGGTGTCTGCGAAGATCGGCATTTTCCCATGCAGGCACAACAACTGCATGTGAAAATGCACTTTTGCAGACGGGTGTCCTAAGGAGGCCACATGCAAAGACCCAATTTTTGCATGCGGCGAAATAAGGACGCCCAACTACAATGATTTTCTAAAAAAAAGGAAAATAGAAATGAAATCCAAAACTCTAGATCGAGCACTGCTGCCGTTGCCCGTGAGCCCACCGCTACCGAGGCCCCGCCGTTGGATCCATACGGGAGAGGACCACCATCGTCATCATCGATGTAGTCCGCTACCAACCGTAGTCGTTGTCAAGACCCCGCCACACCCAATGCCAGCGGCGGTGGATCTCAGAGGGACAGGGCCATCCCCACCAGATCCGTGAGGGAGAGGGCCCCGGCATCGTCGTCATCGATACCCTGCAGCACCAAAGGCCGCCAGTGGCGGATCCGCCTGTCTTGATGCCGTCGCCGCCGGATCCGCGAGGGGGAGGGCCCCCACTATCGGATCCACTGAGGCGGCTACACCGCTACTATCGTCCACACGTGTCCCCGCCGTCGTCGTCATCGATACCTTGCTGGCAGCGAATCTGCCCCTCCCGAGGCTTTTGTCGCTGGATCTGCGCGGGGGTGGGCCACCGCCGCCGGATCCACCGAGGATGCTACACCGCCGCTGCCGTCCACGCGCGCCTACTCCATTGGCTTCCTCGCCTGCTGCTGGACCCGCTGCCGCTCCCGGCCTTGGGTGAGGAGAGGAGAGGAGAGGTAAGGGGGCATTGGAGGAGGAGTGGGAAGAGGATGGATAAGGGAGGAGTAGGGAGAGAGTGCAGAGTGGAGAGAGGAACTTAGATATTTTAAGGCATTGTTGGGCTGGTGGCTGGTGGCCTCTTAACAAGTTTGCCTGCGAAAATATGTTTTTTTTTTATGCAAGTATGTTAAGGCCTGCCTACGAAAATCTATGCATGTCTTAAATCGTCCTCTGGGGAGCGATTTTTGCATACGGGGATAATTATGGCCTGCATACAACTTAGAAGGGGTCTCTTCCAGAAACTATTGGAGCAAGTTTTTCACAAAAGAAATTTCAATTTTAGAGTTAAGTTTCATTTAAGGATATTGTTGGTCATGCTCTTAATTCGCTCTCTCCTTGATTTACGGCGAAGGGAGTAAATTTATGCAGAAGCCATAAAAACAATTATAGTTCCATAGATGTGCGTTGGTAGCCTAGGTGCTTGAGATTTAAATCCTGGTCTTCATATAAATTGAAACGACAATAATTCCATAGATGTACATCTATTTTGTTTTGTGCAGGTATTTCAGCCGGGAAGCGGCTGTCGGAGGCTGGGATAACAGACATATTGATCTTAGAGGCGACGGACCACATTGGCGGGCGGATGCACAAACAGAGGTTTGCCGGCATCAATGTGGAGATTGGCGCCAATTGGGTGGAGGGCGTCAATGGCGAGAAGATGAACCCCATTTGGCCCATCGTCAACTCCACCCTCAAGCTTAGGAATTTCCTCTCCGACTTCGACAGTCTTGCCCAAAACGTCTACAAGGAGTACGTACATTCCATGAGTGGGTGGATCGATTGAAATAATTAAAAACTCGACACATGATTAAATTAACAGATTTCTCTAAAATCATATTTTTCACATATTTATGTGTGCGCATCATAGTAATAGACAAGCACTATCATCTGCCAATTCCAATCTGTCACCATTGTTGGTTTGGGAAAAAAAGAGAGTAATTAATGCCCAGTTGTCAGAAGTACTCCACCTATTCACCTTTCATTTATCAACAAGAGAGACTAATAAAAAAATAACTTTGTGCGGCCCATGAAATGGAATAGTATACTTCTAAATAAATTAACATATATATGCAACTTCTAACTTGAAATTTTTGAAATGTTAATGAAAATTTCAAAAAGAGACAGAAAAACTTTCAAAATGCAAAGTTTCTTGTTGAGATTAAAACTTTCATATAATTAAATATTAAAATGGCCATAGGTAACTGTTTCGGACATCCATATTTGTCATTTAAACAGGATAGTTTTGAACATTAACTTCTACTCGGTTGCTAGCTGCGAGAAAGTTATATAAAAAGAAATACGTTATATCTATAGAATTTGACTTCACATGGTTTGCCCAAATAACATATAAATAAAACCTCCAATTATAGAAATATAAATAATGTAGCCTTATAAGAGAAAAATAAATAATAGATCGATGATCTAAATATGAAAAATAATTTGAGGAAATCCTCCAATGCTAAAATTATAGACAATGTAGCTTCCGTAAGAGAGAAGAGATCATAGATCGGGTCCAAATGCTGAAAATAATTTGAGGTAATTGTGATACAAAAAGCTAGAAACAAAAGATGGTATGCATTGGAACAGATTCATGCAGGGTATGCAATTTCCGTAACACCGAAATTTCGGTGGTTGCCAAAATTTTTTAAAAAAATCATGGATTTCAGTGTTTTTTTACCGAAATTATTTAAAAATTTAACATCTTTTGACTTAATTGAAACAAATTTTGATCAAATTCATAAATATTTGAAAAATCGAAAATTCGAGAGGAGATTTGTGCTTGTTGGTACGGTCTGAAATTACCAAAATTTCTAAAATTTAAAACCGAAATTGCAAACTATGGATTCATTGAGAGGAGATGGCAATTTGCATCATGCATAAGTGATCTAAAGGCTAGAAACAGACGAAGTGACGTGGCTTAATTAGAGAAGATAGAATTAGCATAACCTATACTTAATGGAGATTCAACTTTGTTAGAATAAATCCATAAAGTCAACGTATAACAAACATAATATAAATTTAAGTTTTGATCTTTCGAAAAATAGTAGTACTTATACTCAGACAAATTAACGCATATGGTCTGGATACCCAAGTTTCTACTAGGGTACATATATATGTTCAAACCGATGAATGTTTATGAGTGACATGAATAGATTTTACAGCAAAACTTAATTAATTGTGTTTTCAGATAATAGAAACAAACTATGCATGTAAATATATTATTGCCTCCAAAATATATATATCCTACTAGCATACGTATGCATGTTGCATTATATTGCCTGAAGTTGAATAATTTCAGCGGTGGCCTCTGCGACGCAGCATACGTGCAGAAGAGAATCGACCTGGCTGATGAAGCGGATAAGAGTGGGGAGAATCTCTCCGCCACTCTGCACCCAAGCGGCCGGGACGACATGTCAATCCTTTCAATGCAACGGCTCAACAATCAGTACGTGCCTAGATCTGCCGCTCAAGTCTTTACTTAAAAATAAAATTTAAGCACTTAGAAAACACTTCAAAAGCTATTTGAATTGATCTTTCATGTATTTCAAATAGTAGCTCCAAAACAAATGGAATTTGCTTATATGCTGGGCCTCTGAAAAGTTGTAGGCTTCTGGGTTTAGGCCCAAAATGAAACTAATAACCAGTCTAGCAGATACAGAGATACTTCCTCATGCAGGAATGAATACGAAACCAATTCTACCAGAAAGGGTAAATGATAGTACCAGAAAACCAAATCTCTTTTAACTAAAATAGCCCTTAAACCTCACGAAGTTTGGTCTGACTGATGTATATGCGCGTCAGTCTGACTCCGTAGTCCTGCCGATCTAATCACCGTGTGCGATGAATCTGCCTGCCTACTCGTCGCCGCTGGTTAAACCGCCCGTCGAGTAGACCGCTTGTCTGATGCTGGTCTGACCATTGAGATCCGAAAAAAAAACACGTCTCGACAAAACTCTTAAAAGTAGATCAACCGTATTGTATCAAATTGTGTTTACAAATCGCATCTAAAGCACTGCTCTTTCACCTCATAAACTAGAGTCAAAGTCTCAAAGCAAGAACTAACTTTTCTCCCTTAAAAGTCGATATACTCCTAATCTCAACCCCTCGCCTATTTATACATAAAACATAGCTGTACCTAGCCATGAATCCTACTGGAACTAAGAATCCTAATCACACAAAAAACCCCTCTCGAACCAGCAAAACAACATCCCTATACAACACCAAACTTCTCAAACTTAGGCTCTAATCTAAATTTGACTCTACTTTCCATACACACACAACACCACGTGTATGCCATAAGAGAACTCATGTATATTGTTCTCTAGTCTGAGCATCCCGCATGATCTCCTTGATCGTTTGTACCTCAAGTAACGCAAAATTTCATATCCAAGCACAAGTTCACACCAACTTGTCTCACATCATCATGCAAATAGTATCACATATGTATCTAAACCATTTAGAAGTCATGAATATGAACCGATTTTAAAAATCGACAAAACCAACCTGAACATAGATGAAAAACCGAAAACATTATTCGTCGTATTTTCACATATACTTTGACAATTATTTTTCACCAAGATTACATCATCACATGATTTCACACCTCCAAATTTTAATATATGATGCCATTGGCATTGTTAGATACTTTTGGTTGTTCATCTTAATTTTGTTATTATTTGATTTGTCAATAAATATTTTTAAGCATGACTGATATGTTTTATGCTTAAAATTTTTAAATAAGACGAATAACTAAATGTCAACGGCAACGTATATTAAAAACCGATAGAGTTTTTTTTGGCCGGGCCAGTGGACGGCGTCGGCCAATGTATTAAGCATGGGAAAGAAAAACATTTTACAAACAAACAACAGTCACTGCTGTCGGGAAACTAGAACATACACCGGTAGTAGGCTGGGTTAGGCCAGAGACTAAATATATAACTGGCCCGCCTGACAGATAGTATACAACATACTTCTATGTAAAAAAACTTAATTCTAAAGATGTATCTAGATAACATGTATGTCCAAATACAAGCTCAGAAATGGATTAGAATTAAAAAAAAAATTAAAGATAGAGGGAGTAGTACAATAGTTGTACAAGCTGTGATTCAGTCTCTCTGTTCTTCTGGGTGGTGGTGGCGTGCAAATCCATGAAATGGCCAGCCTGCCCAACGGCCCGTCGTCGCCGGTGGACATGGTGGTGGACTACTTCACCTACGACTACGAGTTCGCCGAGCCGCCGCGCGTGACCAG
Source organism: Oryza glaberrima (assembly GCF_000147395.1). NCBI lineage: Eukaryota > Viridiplantae > Streptophyta > Magnoliopsida > Poales > Poaceae > Oryza > Oryza glaberrima. Next base: position 11,067,460 of record NC_068334.1, on the reverse strand, counting down.
CCTGCGGAACACCGTTCCCCTCCCGACCTTCACCGACTTCGGAGACGACAACTACTTCGTCGCCGACCAACGGGGCTACGAGGCCGTCGTCTACTACCTCGCCGGCCAATACCTCGAAGCCGACAAGTCCGGCAACATCGTCGACGCTCGCCTGCAGCTCAACAAGGTGGATCGATCACTTCTGTTTCTGTAACTCATCTCGATCAGCTCCTGCGCTAATGCTACGATTGTTTTCGTAATTGATCTTTTCTGTCAGAAAAGATGAACTGATTAAGCACGGTATGATATATACAGGTGGTCCGTGAGATCTCCTACTCCTCGACCGGCGTCACCGTGAAGACGGAGGACAACTCGACGTACCAGGCAGACTATGTCATGGTTTCTGCGAGCTTGGGTGTCCTGCAGAGTGATCTCATACAGTTCAAGCCACAGCTGCCTGTCAGTTCTATGTCCATACATGTTCAACATATCCTCTTCCAAATATAATTAAATTAAGATGTGCATATCGAACAGTCGAATTTACTTTACATTTTCATGCGTGTTTCCATCAGTCTTGGAAGATTCTTGCGATCTACCAGTTCGACATGGCCGTGTACACCAAGATATTCGTCAAGTTCCCCAAGAAATTCTGGCCCGAAGGGGAAGGGAGGGAGTTCTTCCTCTACGCAAGCACCAGGAGAGGTTACTACGGAATTTGGCAGGTACTCCCTCCAGTTCAAAATGTACGATGCCGTTGAATTTTCACAAGACGTTTGATCATTCTTTTATTAAAATATATATATATATATATATATACATATCATTTATTTTATTATGACTTGTTTTATTATCAAATAAAATATATAATCTTAACTTATATTTTATATACTTTTTGAATAAAAGATACGAATGGTTAAACGTAAACGAAAAGTCAACAGTGTAAACAACGTCATATGTTATGCGAGCAGCATTGTGCTTCTAAAGTATAAAGGCATTATGCAGCAATACAATAGCCAATTAGCTGCCAATCATGAATTGCAATGCAGTAATCTCTCTCTCAAAAGTCAAAACTTCGTCAATGATCTGAATTCTGTGCTCATTCTTCAGGAGTTTGAGAAGCAATACCCGGATGCCAATGTGCTCCTGGTGACGGTGACCGACGAGGAGTCTAGGCGGATCGAGCAGCAGCCGGACAGCCAGACCAAGGCAGAGATCATGGAGGTTGTGAGCAGCATGTTCCCTGACGAGGACGTCCCCGACGCCACCGACATCCTCGTCCCGAGATGGTGGTCCGACAGGTTCTTCCAAGGCAGCTTCTCCAACTGGCCCATCGGCGTCAGTCGCTACGAACATGACCAGCTCAGGGTACGAGCTGTTACTCCAACCAAATGCTAATCGTAATTCACTACAGATCATGTTTTTCATTGCTACTTTGATGTTTCTTTGGTCATGAACAAATGAGGTTTAAATTTGAGCTTAATTTGGTTTTGTGTATGTTTTGCTGTTTCTGCACACAAGGCGCCGGTTGGGAGAGTCTATTTCACCGGTGAGCACACGAGCGAGCGCTACAATGGCTATGTCCATGGAGCTTATCTTGCAGGTATCTATGCCTAATTTGTTAGCCTATGTCTCTAATGTTAGAGAGACCGGAGATGTAAACCATTTTTATTGTCTTAAAAAAATACCTGCTCTAGTGATTGACGAGATTTGCTAATATTTGTGCTTTATTATGTGCTGTGCCTTTGCTTGTTTTTGTCAGGTATTGACTCTGCAGAAATTCTGATCAACTGTGTACAGAAGAATATGTGCAAATGTAATGTCAGGGGAAAGCAAGTTTCTGGAGGCAAGTAAAACTATCTTCTCAATTGGCTGTGATCTATCTTCAGTTAATTAATCCTGCGTGTTGATATGTATTTTTAGGCGCAAACATTTTCATGATGGAATGAGAAATGTGAGATTCCACAATTTGCTCATCGAGGTGTGTAGGGCCTTTTGTGGAAAATTATGGTGTTTACATTAATTGTTTTCTTATGCTACTTCTTGTTGCTGAATAATTCAACAGTTGAGCTGATGTATATATGTTCGGATATGGTATCTTCATATATCTTCGGATATGGTATCTTCTCTACAGGGACCAATTCAATAGTTTAAACTATAATTTTCAGATAAAATAATGTCCAATATCCCCACTTCGTTTTGTTGGGATTCTCATGTCATACCCTACACCTTGTGGATTTCTAATAACTAATGGTATCCGTCTCTTAAAAAAACATTGTCAAATTTTCCCAACATCGCAATTATATAATTGGTTTGATCAATATAATTAATACTAAAAAGTCATTGTCTCTTATTGCGAAAACATACTCCCTCTATTCTATAACATAAGGTGCGGTTAAAGTTGGTACGGTCTCCAAAACTAATCTTTAGCTTATAATTTCTCATATACTATAAGGTTTGTAACAACAAAATTATAACAATATGAAAGAAGATTTAAATCTCAATCTATTATACTAAGTATTGGTCAAATGTTTTAAAAGTTGAATCTTAAAATACGTGCGAGCATTATATTATGGGATGGAGGGAGTATTTAATAAGTTATTGATTTATGATAAGATGGGATAATTCTTCGAAAGAATTCATTATTTTACAAAATGTTGGCTTAAATTTTAATTTTTGTAGTACATTTTGCTAATCATGTGACATCATATATGGGCCGCAGTGGAACGTACGATTGAATTGATTAGGGATCATTTTTCAGTTTATAATTTTGATTTGAGCAAAGGCCAGTTTCCCATCTCTTTTTCTCATCACATGTTATATTTCTGTTTTTTGTGTGCTCCATATAAGATAGGCTTTGGTCGATTTTGAATAACGGCGTTTAGTGTACTTTACAAAATTAAGAGTTCATTTATAATCTTCACTTGTCACGGGTTAGTCTAGTCAGCTCTTTAAATGGGAAAAAAAATCTTGGACAATATGGAGGAATGCATGAGGCCAACATGTAAGACAAAGTGCCAATTGGACTATACCCTCAGACATGATTTGTACAGTTTGGGAATCGTGAGTGGTAGGATATACGCGAAATTCAGCTAAAAGAGATGGGAGATAGAGATTTTTATACAGGTTTGGGCCCCTTAACTAATGGGTAATAACCCTACTTCCGTTGACCGAAACTGGTGTTGCCTTTATATATAAGTATCACATGAGTACAATATATGGGATGACCTAATCTAGTCTCCGTCAGCTTGGCAACATGGAGCTCTCACACTTAGTCGACTGTTAACGTAGTCAGCTTTCTCGAATATGAACTTGACGAGATTGGAGTTGTCTCTAGATCCCTCATGTCGGTATTTGTGGCTTCTACATTGAGTTTGTCTATATATGTATTGGTTTGTATTTTGACTTAGCGTGTCTAGATCTGTCTAGATGTCTTGGCGCGTTCGTTACTCCTCTTCTCTCCCTCTATGGGTTCTTGTATTTATATCGTCGGGTGCCCCCTTTACAAGTAGAACTAGGGAAACAAGTATGGATACGACCCGAGTAATCCTTATAGTGCCCGAGTAGACTCTGTTTCTTTTTCCTTATCTGAAACACCTTATGTTTAGTAAGCTCCGCCGAGCCCAACCTAAAACTATTGGGTATACAATATCTATAACACTAACATCAAAGGTATAACCATAAGATGCTAGGCAAACCAAATCCTAATTCATGTGCAATTGTTTAATTTTTGCTAGTGTATGGCTAATCGATCCGAATGCAGATATGTTTGAGGTACTACTCTATATCTATATAATACGGCTAAACCATATTTAATTATTTAATAAGATAGATGGTCAAATGTTAGACACAGAAAATCACAACTGTACTTAAAATGGGACAGAGGGAGTAGCTCTCTCAGGGTTGCATCGCTCGTTAAGATTAAACTGAGAGCACTATCATTCTAGATTGTACCAATTAAGGAAGTTTGAAATTTCTCTCTATAAAACGATTTGTTGCAAATACATCCCTCGTAATGCACCTTGGTTTGAGATTCTCCCAATTGTCAATTATTGTCCATTCTTCGCACACGCGCTCATCTGAAAAATAATAGGCAAGGAACCGTGGTCACCACTCGTGTTAGGCATGGCCAGATAACATGACCATGGTGGCTTCCGGCATCCCATGCATGGTACTCAGTACGTCATTGGGCGAAAGGGGTCACGAGTCTCCTCTACAAGACATTGCGGACGACGGAAGATGAGCTATATATTACGCTTGCCTATGGGGTTTGGTGAGCTGCCTGATTTATTGGACAGATTAAGATGAGGAAGAAAATGTGTTTGAAATAGTATCCATCATGAGATGCCCTAATTCATATAACACAGGTGGAAAGAGAAAAATAGAGGAGGAATCTCAAACAAAGGGGAATTAGGAGATCGAGGGGCAATTTTTAAATCTTATGGAAATTTCAAACACAGAGTAACATTTGGGGGGTTTTTTTTTTGGTTGTAATTTTCCATAAAAAAAGGCGCTGTGGTATATATAAGTACACCGATGGCACAAAGCATATAATTAAATGAAAAAAAAAGAATACTCCCTCCATTTTATATTATAACTAGCTTTCTCTCTTTTACTAGTCAATTTCTTTTAGTTTGATTTAAGTTTATAGAAAAGATTTAACAACATCTACAATGCCACATTAGTTTCATTAAAACTAATATTTAATATACTTTGATAATATGTTAATTTTGTGTTGAAAATATTGCTATGTTTTTCTACTTGTACTATAAAACGGAAGAAGTAGGAATCAAACATGAAAAGGAAATAGCTAGCAAGAAAAAAAAGATACATCAACTAAAAACATGAAGGGTTCTTTTTTATTATTATAGTCCGAGTATTTCATAAAAAACTAGAAGAAGAAGAAATGCAATCAGGTTCAATATTTAGAAAAGCCATTTTATATTTAACATAATAAAAAAGATATAGGTTTTTGACATGCACATATTTTAGTTTGGTTGGATAAAAAGGAAAGCAAAATAACAATTGAAGCGAGATAAATGGATATCATCATAAATACTACTAGATCGATATTAATTAGAGAAGATCCTCTAGGATATATATATTCTCGATCATATTTGAACATATGATTCAGACCATGCGATAATTATTTTAGACTTTTTTGTTAGTGTTGGTTGTGCTTAATATTATAGGATGGAGAAAGTACAGATGAAATTGAAGAATTAATATTTAGAATGTAGATATATATTTCAATATTTGTTATCAAGATGTATTATGGAGATTATTTGGATGTGAATCCAGCCACCCCGGTCCCAGCCTACCAGCACTGAACCCAATCATTTAATTACTCGCATGCGATGCAAGTTGCCATGTTGATGAACTTCTGAGCGCAAAAAGTTAAACACGAACAGCTAACGAAATTTAATCAAACAAAAGGGAAAAGGACCTGACAACAAATACCTGCAGGTCCCCCTTTTACAAATGAAAATATGGAATACACGGGATATTTTATAAAATAATCTTCATTTTCAAATTTTAAAAAGTGTTCCAGTTGTACGTACGCCTCACGAGTAAACAAAAAATATTAAATTTACCACATAAATCAAAATCCATAATCAATTGTTCATACATTAACAACAAAAATATTAATTTACCACACAAATTAAAATCCATAATCAACTGTTTATAAATATCAAAATTTAATATTAAAATACTAGATATAAAAAAAATTATAACTCTGGCACTCGCATTTAGAACTTTTTTTAATGGTAAGCGATGTACCTGATGATGGCTAGGTGCTTGGATAATTTCATCAATCTTAAAATTTGTCAATCCAATCTCGCAAGAAAGTTGTATGTGTATTCGTTTATAAGGGTGGGTGCGTACGTATGTGCTTATTGGCATGACGGCTATGCGTTTCTACTGTGTTTTAATTAGGGTTTTAAAATTATGATACTGATATAAAAAAAACCTTTTACGCTGGTTTCAAAATAGCTAACGCGCCAACGGCGGGCCAATTAGATAGGAAATTAAGTGAGGAGACAAGGGTGTATCGTGCAGCAAGAGGGCATGTTGTGCAGCAAGAGGGTTAGTGGCCAATTTGACAAGTTCCTCATCAGTCTGCATGAGCTCATCCAACTTCACCACTTCGCCCGCTACTACAAAACATTCAAATAGGTGTCGGCACTATAGATACCGGAAGTGCTAAAACCGGCACCTATAAGCCTTTTCCCACCTCCGCGGTCCGAAAACACGAAAAACCGGCACCTTTAAGCGATTATAAGTGTCGGTTCTTAAAAAAAACAGCACCTATATTATAGATGTTGGATTTTAGTAAAAACTGACACCTATAATAAATTAAAGGTGTCGGTTTTTTTTAAAAAAACGGCACCTTTCAGATCGAGCCGTGAGCCGAGCCGCCTGAGGAGCGGATAAGGGAGACCGCGTCTTTCTCACGCGTCTTTCTCTCTCTCGGTCTCTTCTCTTCCTCTCTCTTCTCCACCGCACACCTCCTCTTCTCTTCTCTTCCTCCTCTCTTTCTCCTCTCCCGGCAGCAGGAAGAGCGGCGGGAGGAGCAGCGGCGTCGGTGTCGGTGTCATCAGCAACGTGTGTCGGCGTCGTCGTCGTGCGGCGGGAGGAGCGGCGGCCGCCCGGAGACGCCCTCCCTCCTCCAGATCCGACAGGAGGAAGGGCGGCGGCGGCCCGACAGCGCCGTCCCCTCCGCTGTAGCGGCGTGGGGCGGCGGCGGCGTTCGGCGGGAGGAGCAGTGGCCGGCTGGAGGCGCTCTCCCTCCGCTAGATCTGGCGGGAGGAAGGACGGCGGCGGCCCGAGATCACCCTCCCATCTGCGGCAGTGGCTTGCGACGGTGTCGTCGGTGGCGGCGGTGGCTGATTTTTGATTTTTGATTTGTTGATATTTTGATGTGATGATTTGTTCATATTTGTTGATGTGATGATTTGTTGATATTGGTTGATGTGATGATTTGTGATTTGTTTGATCTAGATGTATTCATGGATTTGGGGTTTTTTTGGATCGGCTTGACAGCACGATGCATCAAGCCGATTTGTTTTGGCTCGTTTTGAAACCGGCAGCTTTAGGCTTCTGTGATCTATGCCACTCTCGTGGTGTCGGTTGGGAAAACCGGCAGCTAAGGGGGTTTCCCAACCGGCACCATTTAAGGGTTCTATAGTAGTGTCCCCAAATCCAGTGCTCAACCTCTCGTCGTTTGGTGGAGTGGGGAAGAAGAGGATATTTCTTCGTAAAGGTGAGAGGAGGGGATTGACGTGGGGACAAACAAGGCTGAGTGACATGCAACACGCGGTGGGGAAAATGATGCTATAGCTCTTGCTCACTTACATGTGGCAATGTGGGCCACCAGTCGAATGTATGCTTTGGTAACAAAATATGGCGGCCTAAAGTGAAAGTAGATGGTCCAACTTGAAATTTAATTTGATGATAAAGATTAGTTCAAAGTGTAATTCATTTTTTGATTTTTTTTGTTATAATTTGTATTTTTATTAAAGGCACTTTAAATATGACTTGTTTTTTATTTTCAATATAATTTTTCAATAAAGCGAATGGGCGTCAATTTCATCATACATTAAAAATACTGGATAGGTAATGATTACTCCCGATTTGCTGGAAACTTGACACACACATGATTTGGCTTCCGATCAACACGACCCGAACCCTGCAATCGCAACACCACGTTTTCTCTGGTTATCAGCCTGATTAACCTCACCGAAGGCTAATCCTTGTGTGCGAATGGAAGAAAACAAGTAAGAGCAACGTAGATTGCAACTCAATTTGTAGATGAATGACTAAGCACTCGAATAGGGTTCTACAAACTGAACCAGTGACGCAACTGTAATGGCAAAAATAATGTAAGCAAAACTCGAGTCTAAACTATGGCGGCTACTGAATAAATATGATTAGGGACATCCTAGGGTTACCCGGCACCACCCCCTTGGTCTTAGCGCACGATACAATACAAGGCCCAAAGCTCAAATCAGAATCAGACTATGTGAGGTATGTGGCTTGTTTTGCAGATTCCTAACTGCTAAGGACGAATTTTGATGTGAGACCAAAACCATATGAAAGTTGCCTCCATAAGCTTTCCAACAAGTACTCATGTGACCTAAGATTCCTTCTAGATTAGAGTCTAGCTTCATTTGAAGCTTATGCTATAAGGAGACCTGAATCCGAATCCGAAACGTGTACAATTTTATCTTTTGCCTTTTACAGACCAAAAGTGGCATGGTAATGTTGGAGTAGACTTTGGGAAGGTCTTGGGTTGGTCCCCAATAAACTTCCTTGATAATCCATATATATTCTTTGCGCTCGGTCTCTTTTCTTTTACTCAAGCAAGTACCTCTTCAAACGAGAACAGACACTAGTACTGAAAAGGTTTTTGCAGACGGCCCGAAAGGGGTTTTCGTGTATGGTAGGGCTAGCTGCACACACCAAATGATATGCGAAAATCGCTATTTTTGTGTGCGGGTGGGCGCACCCGCACGCGAAAATCAGAGGTTCGCGTGCAGGTGCTTATTTTGTCCTCACGCAAAAATAAAAAAAGAACCAAAAATCACGAAGCCCTAACCCTAGAAGCCGCCGCCGCCATCCTTGTTGTCACCATCGTTGCTTGAAGCCACTGCCGCTGTCCTCGTCATCTCCGACGTCCTCGTCCTCATCCTCCACCTCCTCATCGGGCATAGGGGTGGTGGGATCCGCGTGGGAGAGGAAATGGACATCGGGTCCATCCCTCACGTCACCGTTGCCACGTAGTAGAGGCCGGATCCTCCGCCGCCACGCCTCCCACCCACCACCGTCAGATCTGCCTCCGCTAGCACCGCTGCCACCGGATCCGCCCCTCTCGAGAACAGCTAGCTGCGGATCCACGAGGGAGGCAACGAGGCCTCTCCGCTGTCACCATTGCTGACCTCATCCACCGCCGCCAAGCCTCTCACCCACCACCACTGGATCCGCCTCCCCTAGCACCACCGCTGTAGGATCCGCCCCTCTTGAGGCCAGCCAACCGCAGATCCACGAGGGAGGCAGAGAGACCCCTCTACCGTTGTTGTTGCTGACCTCCTCCGCCATCACCGTCATGCATCCGGCAGCCACCACCGCCGAGAGAGAGAGAGAGAGGACTGAGAGAGAGAGAGAGTCGTAGTGGAGGAACTAGAGCTCGATCCTTAGGCGTCGAAAGTGTTGGAGCTCGAGCTTAGGAAAGGATGTCCTCTTGTTCTTCCCCACCAGCAAGCAAAAAGTGCATGGTGAACTCTTCTCCACTTTCTCATTTTTGCTATCGGCAAGGAACCAACGCATAACATAGTCAGTAGTACAAAACGTCACATTCGTAACGCTCTCATAGATATCGATTCACTTAAAACCAGCACCTACGAGGGATTTTTCATGCAAACAAGGCTTTTTAAAAACTGACATTCATATATGATACATCAGTGCCACCTATGGATTGAGCCGAACCGACAGCACCGAAGAAAATAACTCTAGCTAGCCAGGTTGGTTTTTAAGTACCTGCTTAAATGCCCCCCACCCCCCTGTGCACGCATGCGTGCAAATTCGCTTCCCTTCTTGATCCATCCGCCCTCATCCTATTCTCTTCTCCATCCACAAGGCAACCATATTTGTGTGGGGACTTTGGGGGGAGGGGGGATTGATGGCGGTCAGCACATCGGCAGGAAGATTCTTGACTCCATATTACCCATGGGGAGCAACAGCGGTGATGGTGTAGTATTCTTCCTTCCAGATCTGTGTTCTTGTCTACTGACTTGTGCATGCTTGATTCAATTTTTTTCTTCGATGTTCATGGAAACCTTTCAATCTTAGGGTCTCCATGTTGTTGTTGGATGGATGGTGGCATATGGTGTTGATGAATGTGATGTTAATCAATGTGTTCTTGGATATGGGTCGCTACAATTTCTTTGGTTCCATGGAACCTCATAGGTATGGGTTCCTAAATTGGCACCTATATGATTTCTCCTCATTGGTTTTGCCGAAACTAGCACATATGTGGGTTCCCAACCGACACCTATAGGGTGTTGCACCAATGAGTGTGGATAGGAACAACTTAAGCTCGTTTTGCCTTGCTCATGGCCACAACCGCAAACTCAGATTTGTATGGTTGAAGAACGAGTGGATAAAAAAGAGAAACGTGCTCAAGGTGAAACATTGCACTACTACAGTGCAATTGCATGGACAACTGCACGCAAAAACTGATTTTCACGGGTGGTTAGTTATGGCGCTGCCTAAAAAAAGGTAAAACAATAAAAACTCTAAAATCATGAATCCTTAGTTCCGAACCATAGCTCTGGCGGCGGCTGATCTGCCGCTCCCCCGATGCCGTCGTCCCTGTAGCTCCCGAGGCGAGCCCGAAGCCCAGAGCCCACTATACATGAAGCTGCCATCGCCAGTAGCCAACCACCTTCGTCCCTCGAAGGGCCGGCGTCAAAATCTGCGCACTACGGAGGCACTGCCTCCGAATCGGCCCCTCCCAGCAGTATGGATGCACCTGCCGTGGGGCCGCTGGCGCCAGCTCAAGTTTGCTCTGCTGCTCTCGTCGCCACCCCTCCTTTAGTTGCAGGCACTCCCGTCGCAACTGTCGTCACTGCTCCCATCGTCGGTTGGTGGAGGACACGGTGAGGAAGAGAGGAGAGGATGAGGGAGGAGATGTCTCGAGAGGAGAGGGGAAGTAAAGGAGGACATAGAATTTTTTAAGGGAGGAGAGAAAATAAGAGGGAGAAGACTAGGTGGCCGTCCTGTTGCTAAGCGTGCCTCTTAACAAGTTTGCATATATGTATTTATTTGTTAGCTCAAAATCTTTTAACATACGGGTTTTTTTAGCCTGTCTGGAGAAAAAATTAAAGGGATTGTCTACAAAACCATTTTTAGTGTACTGTTTAGCAAACAAATCTCGCTCAAATTGAGGAGGGTAGTTTAACATACCCTATTCCAAATTATACAATGGTGTAAAAAGAGATGTTCCACTATGCAATTTACTCTTTTTTATAAGTCAAATGATTTAATTATCGAACACATGTCTACAAGATAACAATGTCATAGGTTAAGCTAGATAGGAAATATTAATTAGTTGTTTCCATATATGACGTGACATGTATATGCATATATATGACTTCCAGGTGCACCGTTACCGTTTGTTTATGACACTGAAGTTAAACCTTAGATCGGAAATTCGGAAAGGAAAACATTTGACCTGTACGCATAAAATTCTCAAGGGTCCGGTGTAGTTATATTTATAGCGCCATATTTTTTACTTAAAAAATAGGCAACACGTATTTATTTATATTGTAAGTCCCTAAATTACATATGTGAATTTAGTAATTTATAATATAAGTTTCAAAATTACATATGTAAGTCTCAAAATTATATAGTAATTACATGTGTAAATGGTGTGTAAGTGGGATGTAAGTGGGGTGTAAATTTATATTAAGGAATAGCATGCATGCATGCATATAACACGAAATTAGGAGCCGTTTCACTCGGATTTGCATGACTTTAGAGGTTAGCTAGCATGCTTTCAGGTCTCTTGGCAAGGAAAAGGTATGGAAGCATGGATCTTAAACATAGATCCAACGGCTAGAGAACTGACTGTAATCAACTAAAAAATCTTTCGACACAATTATAGCAAATACGAATTCTCAATGGCTACGCGTTGAAATGGAAGGCGACGATCAATTTGTTTCGCTGGTCGGTCTATTTGTTCGTCTTACAACCTTAAAACATGCGTGTACGACTCGATCTATATATGTGTCACGTTTATTTTCCTCCAAATTAACAATACAATGTACACACAACAACCTCTTTCGGAAACTATATATATATGTAGGTACAAGTTCATTCTCGTGCCAAGAAGGGAGATCGAGAGTACTTGAAGACAGTATGACGAAGCCCACGACGATGGCCATTTTTCTTGTCTTAGCGCTATCCATAGCACAGCTTCTTCCGTCCCTCGTCGCTGGCACCGGCCGGCCAAGGGTCATCATTGTTGGCGCTGGCATATCCGGTACGTATAATCTATCTATTATATTATTATAAAAATAGAAAAATGAGCCTCCACGTTCGCTCTCATGGTCTAGAAATTTTCACATTAATCGGAGAAAAAGAAAAGACAGAGTCCATATAGAAATACATTTAGAAATAGCTGAAATTTGAAATTAAAAAATAAGAAATATTAGAAGAGGAGACTAGATTCCATATAGAAATACAATTTAGAAATAGTTGAAATTCAGAATTAAAAAATAAGGAATATTAGAAGAGGAGACTAGACTCCATATAGAAATACAATTTAGAAATAACTGAAAGTCGGAATTAAAAATAAGGAATATTAGAAGTAGAGTATAGAGTCCATATAGAAATACAATTAGAAAATAGCTAAAATTCGAAATTGAAAAATAAGGAATATTAGAAGAGGAGACTAGAGTCCATATTGAAATACAATTAGGAAATAACTGAAATTTGGAATTAAAAATAAGGAATATTAGAAGTAGAGTATAGAGTTCATATATAAATTCAACTAGGAAATAATAGAAATTCGGAATTAAAAATAAGGAATATTAGAAGTAGAGTATAGAGTCCATATAGAAATACAACTAAAAAAATAGAAAATTGGAATTAAAAAATAAGGAATATTAGAAGTAGATTATAGAGTCCATATAGGAATTTGAAACTAACTAAAATTGGGAATAAACATGATAAAATTAAAAGTAGAGTTTAGAGTCCGTATAAAAATACAATTTACAAATAACTAAAATTCGAAATTAAGAAAAATATGGGAAGAAGAGTTTAAAGTCAATATAGGAATACAATTTAGAAGTAACTGAAATTTGAAATTAAAAATTAAAGAATATTGAAAGATAAGTTTAGAGTCCACGTAGAAATACAATTAGAAATAATAAAAATTCAGAATTAAAAAAAATAAATATTAAAAGACGAGTCTAGAGTCCATATAGGAATATATATAATTTATAAATAACTAAAATTTGATATAAAAAATAATTAATAACTAACATGTATATAAAATACAATATGAATATTACACATTAGTAGTTTCGTAAAGTTATTGTAAAATTTAAAATTATGTTGTCATTGTAATATATTTTAATAATATAATGAGAAAACATATATGCTATTATATGAGAGAAAATATAATGATGCTAACCGCGCAATCTGCACGGACCACCATGCTAGTTACTTTTACAGTGGTATCTACCATCACTCGTATTATTCCCTACTCCCTCCATCCGAAAATAAACCAACCTCGTACTAGGGTATAACGCATCCTATATGTTCAGATTTATTGTATCATATATATTAAGATTTGTTGTATTAGGATATGTCGCTCTAGGTTGTCTTATTTTACTACAGAGAGAGTATAACAGTTGCCGAATGAAAATCCCTCGTAGGTGTTAGATTCCCAACCAGCATTAATTTGGAGGCGCCTTTGCCCGTTCGCATAGGTGCCAGTTATAAAATCAACACTTATAGAGATTATAGGTGTCAATTCTATAGACAGACCCGACACCTATAATCTTTGGAAAAAAGGGTTGTGGAGGCGCAAGGGATCACCGACCTGGTAGCAAAGGGCGACAAAGCTCTTTGTAGAAGTGCTTGAAGTGTCCTAGCAACTCGTCGACAGCGGGGAAAGATAGGCGGTGGGCCCCGGGCGTGCAGTCCCGATGGAACTTCAATAGGTGCTCATCCACCAGGGTTCCGAGCGTTGAATGAGGAGTGCCCCTGTGCATGAGCACGCATGTGCACACAATGACACGACCACACCTTAGACACCACCGGACCAAATCGTTGGAGGGAGGAAGGGGAGGGGGGAGTGGACATTATACTTGTCAGCTTTTTAATTAATTAACACCTATGATATATTATATGTGTCATTCGTTTTTTCAAAATCGATACTTATAGAATTAATGCCAGCTTTTCCTATAGCTGCTTAAAAGGTGCATAGGTGTTGGTTTTAAACGAACCAACACTTATGAGCTGATATCTATTAGGGATTCTATAGTAGTAACTCCAATATTATTACTATGTTAGCCACAATGTTATGTTCTTAATTATGTTACATGTTAGTTTATATGGACCCATAGTACAAATTATGGTTCACACATTAGAGATAAATTGGTCCGGTGGTAGATACCATATATAGGAGTAGTACATATCATGAGTTAAAATCTCGGTCTCCACAAGCTGAGAACCGCATGTACATTGATTTACATCTATATTGCTGTGCAGGTATCTCAGCAGGGAAGCGGCTATGGGAGGCTGGGATAGCAGACGTATTGATCTTAGAGGCGACAGACCGCATTGGCGGGCGGATGCATAAGCAGAGTTTCGCTGGCGTCAATGTGGAGATCGGTGCCAACTGGGTGGAGGGCGTCAATGGCGAAAAGAAGAACCCCATTTGGCCCATCGTAAACTCCACCCTCAAGCTCAGAAGCTTCCGCTCCGACTTTGACAGCCTTGCCCAGAACGTCTACAAGGAGTACGTACATTTTCACACAACCACAAGTTGGTGGATAAATTGGAGCAGCTAACAACTTGACACGTGATTAATCAGACATATTTCTCTAATGACATGTTTTAATTGCATATGTTGATGTGTGCGAATCATAGTACAATAATTAACACACTCATCATCAGATCAATTCCAAATCGTCACCACTGTTGGTTAATTATTGCATGCACAGCACAGCACTCAGAACTGTATCATTTAGTATTCATGCACCATTCACTTATCAACAAGAGTAACTAATAATTGGATACTTTGTGCGGCCCACGAAATGGAATAATTATACTTAATTTGAAAAAGTTGATGAAATTTCAACAAGAGATCAAAAATTTCAAAATGCAAAGCTTTTTTTTAGATTAAAACATTCATATAAATATTGGAGAAATTTCACACAATTTTCAGGTAATTAAAACATTCATACACAATGTTCAAGCACAAAACATTCAAATATAGATCAAGAGATATAAGTGACTTTTCTCCCAACTTTTGGTTTTACCTTGAAACTATCTACCGTGTAAACATAGAATAGTACTTGGAAGAAAACTAGGTATTGTTGGTCAAACTTTTTCTCTTTCCCGGCCACTAGCTATCAGTTCCCCATTTCTTGAGTTTTTTTATTTCTTTTGTGCGAGGAGTTCCTTAGTAGTAAACTATAGATAGTATGGGTTCTCATTGGAAGATAGATAGGTAAACATGAGAGGGTAAACTTATAAATACTACCTTTGTCTTAGAACCCGTTCTAAGCAGATACATCAAACGGCTAATTAGCCGCACATGAGAAAATGTGATTAGCATATAATTAATTGTATTAATTATTAAAAACTTTTTGATTTTTAATAGCTTGTATATAAAAGAAATTTTGTAGGTAAGACATCGTTTAGCAATTTAAAAACATACTAACGGAAAATGAGAAATAGCTAAGTTGAATTAGCACTTCAGAATAAGGTCTTAAAATTAGTAGCTAGAAATAAAAAAAAATTAGGACGAAGGGAGTAGATAAATACTAAACCTTCTAAACCACTTAAGGGCAATCCCAACACTCAAAGGGAAAAAGATGAAGAAACTATTTCTTATACAAGACACTAGTTTTAAAGGAACAAAAATAAGGATAAAAAGAAAGAGAAGGGAGATGATTGGATGAGAGTTTATTTTAAATAAATCGTCTATATTGGGTATATAGTTTCTGCGTACATTGTCGATATAACATGCTATATATGAAAACTAGTAATAGTTTTTGGGTTAAGATTGTTCTAATGATCAACCTTCTATTTATTTCACGCTGAATGCCACCTCACAGTTGTACGTTCGTAGGCAAGTGGCCAACAAGATAACAGTGCCCGGCCCCATCATGCTTATGGGAAACCAATCGCAATAGCATACAAGTTGTATCAAATTGGCCATATGTAATGTTTACATGTGCACATGGCTTTATGAGAAAAGATGGACAATTTGCACCATGCATAAGTGATCGAAAGGTTAGAAATAGTTATGGTAACGTTACTTCTCATCAGAAGAGAAAATTGGCATTAAAAATATTTAGTGGGGATTCAATTTTATGGATGACGTTCTCTTTCGTGGTCCAATCTTCTAGTGAGGGGATAACTCTCGGTTTGATCGAGTGCGACATTTGCAATATGGCTACCAATCAGAACAAGGACATGACGTTGTGCAATCGCTACACCACAAACGATGTCATACCAACCGTGACACACGGTTGATGATCTTTACAATGCAAACGAGAGAACACTGCAAGAACAAGATATAAGATGCAATCTAAATATTGCGAATAGGTAATTAAGCACAAATTAATAGTTGTGATTAAAGTGATATATCTAATCGATCCGGTAAATCAACACACCAACTATTAGAGGCTCTGAATCTATTGTCGCCGACTAATTAATCGAGCGAGGACTATAGACAAGGTGAATGGCACTTGGCAAAATCCAACTAAACCAAAACACAATTGTTCTAGAGGGTATACATATACATTTATATAGGAAAATGGATCTAGAGTTAAGTGCTAATTCATGGAGGTGGAGGGAGACACTTTCGAGATGGGACTAGCCATGTCTTGTTTTGAAGATTCCTGTTGACTCGGAATGAATTTGGATATGAGACCGGATGCGTTTGAAAGATAGCAAGATAAGCTTTCCATCAAGTCCAGGATCACCTAAATCGGAGTTGGCATGGAGACATTACGTCCGTTTGAAGTAAGTACTATCTCCGGAGGCCGAACTGAACTTGGACTTGGAATTATCATTAGAACGTGTGAAGTTACGTGCGTATCCGATGAAGTAATGCCCTCATCGTTTATTGGAACAAATACATAATGTCAACATAACAAACATAATATAAATTGAAATTTTGATCTTTCGGAAAAAAACAAACGTATAAATTCTCGACAAATTAACGCATATGGATACTGCAAGTTTCTACCTGGGTCCAGGAACTTATATTTGTTCAAACCGATAAATGTTTGTGACATGAGTAGATTCTACACCGAACTTAATTATTTTTTTTAAAAAAATAATGGAAACTTAATTAATTAGTATCATGTATATTTTTTTTCCTCCAATATATATATGCATGTTGCCTGATGTTGTATAACTTCAGCGGAGGCCTCTGTGACGAAGCATACGTGCAGAAGAGAATGGATCGGGCAGATGAAGTGGACAAGAGTGGGCAGAATCTCTCCGTCACTTTGCACCCAAGTGGCCGGGACGACATGTCAATCCTTTCAATGCAACGGCTCAACGATCAGTACGTGCCTCTGCCCCTCAAGTCTTTACTTGAAAAAAAAAACGTTAAGCACATAAAAGAACACTTCAAAAGTTATTTGATTTTTTTTGCGAAAAAAAGTTATTCGAATTGATTTGTCTTACTGTAAGAGTATAGATAGATATAGAAAATCGTTTGAAATTTGTGTAAGGACTGAACTAATCGTATATTGGGCCTCGAAAGATGTAGGACTATCAACTAGGCCCAAAAAGACACTAAGGCCTCCTTCAAGATTTATAGTTGGAATTTTGATAGATCAATGAACAAGTTGATTTTGTGATAGCTATTTGAGGGTATATACACAAATTAATTAATTAACTACTACTTACAAATTTAAAAAGTTGGTTCAGCAAAACAGTATATAGAAAACTTTACACAAAATATCCATTTAGAAGCTTAGAAAACGCGCAAATGAAAAATCCAAAATCCAGTACAAGCTAGCTGGCCTGAATAACTGGCCTGACAAGCAGTACAACATAGCACTACAAGCTGTGAATTTACTTTCTGCTGTTTCGGGTGCGTGCAAATGCATGCAATTGGCAGCCTACCCAACGGCCCGTCGTCGCCGGTGGACATGGCGGTGGACTACTTCACCTACGACTACGAGTTCGCCGAGCCGCCGCGCGTGACCAGCCTGCAGAACACCGTTCCCCTCCCCACCTTCACCGACTTCGGAGACGACACCTACTTCGTCGCCGACCAACGTGGCTACGAGTCCGTCGTCCACCACCTCGCCGGCCAGTACCTCAACGCCGACAAGTCCGGCAACATCGCCGACGCCCGCCTGAAGCTCAACAAGGTTGATCATATCACTTCTGATGCCATGATCTTTTCTGTCAGAAAAGATGAACTGATTAAGCACGCGATCATCATGGTGGTATATATAATCGATGCAGGTGGTGCGTGAGATCTCCTACTCCTCGACCGGCGTCACCGTGAAGACGGAGGACAACTCGACGTACCAGGCAGACTATGTCATGGTTTCTGCGAGCTTGGGAGTCCTGCAGAGCGATCTCATACAGTTCAAGCCACAGCTGCCTGTCAGTTTCTATGTCCAATGTCCTTGCATGTTCAACATATCCTCTTCCAAATATAAATTAAGATGTGCATATCGAACAGTCAAATTTACTTTACGTTTCTTGCATGTTTCCATCAGTCTTGGAAGATTCTTGCGATCTACCAATTCGACATGGCCGTGTACACCAAGATATTCGTCAAGTTCCCCAAGAAATTCTGGCCCGAAGGGGCAGGGAGGGAGTTCTTCCTCTACGCGAGCACCAGGAGAGGCTACTACGGAGTCTGGCAGGTACAAAATATGCAGCAATATATACAATCCACTCACATCGAATTGTAGTACATTGCGATGATCTGAACATTCTTCAGGAGTTTGAGAAGCAATACCCGGATGCCAATGTGCTCCTGGTGACGGTGACCGACGAGGAGTCGAGGCGGATCGAGCAGCAGCCGGACAGCCAGACCAAGGCAGAGATCATGGAGGTTGTGAGGAGCATGTTCCCTGACGAGGACGTCCCCGACGCCACCGACATCCTCGTCCCGAGATGGTGGTCCGACAGGTTCTTCCGGGGCAGCTTCTCCAACTGGCCCATCGGCGTCAGTCGCTACGAGTATGACCAGCTCAGGGTACGAACTACTACTCCAACCAAATGCTAATCACAATTCACAAATTGATGCGGTTTGGATTTGAGATTAATTTTGGTTGTGTGTATTTTTTGCTGTTTCTGTGCACAAGGCGCCGGTTGGGAGAGTGTACTTCACCGGTGAGCACACGAGCGAGCGCTACAATGGCTATGTCCATGGAGCTTATCTTGCAGGTATCCATATGTCAGATAGGCCGGACATTTAAACCATTTTTATTGTTCTAAAAGAGAACTACCCTAGGGTAGGGATCGACGAGATTTGTAATGCTAATATTTGTGCTCAAGTGTGCGTTGTGCCTTTGCTTGTTTTTGTCAGGTATTGACTCTGCAGAGATTCTGATCAACTGTGCACAGAAGAAGATGTGCAAATATAATGTCGGGGGCAAGCACGGCTAGTTTGTGGAGGCAAGTCAAACTACCTTGTCAATTGGCTGTGAGAACATTCCAAGCTATATCTTCAGTTAATTAATCCTGCGTGTTGATTTGTATTTCTAGGCGCAAGCATTTTCATGATGGGATGAGAAATGTGAGATTCCACAATTTGTTCATCGAGGTGTAAAGCAATTTGAGGAAAAAGTGTTTACACTAATTGTTTACTTATGCTATTTCTTGTTGCTGAATATATATTTCAGCAGTTCAGCTGATGTATATATGTGCTATTGTTTCGAAATGAATAAAATCTTGCGTAGATTTGTAAATCTGTAATTTCTGATGACTACAAGATACTCCGTTCATTCACCAATTCACGCTTGGGATTCCGATGGACCAATGGAGAAGGATGAAACGGAGAGCAATCTCTTCGGATTAGCCATTTCATTTTCTACTTATATGAATCAAAAAACCGATATTTTTCTCTAAAAACAAGCAATATCTATAGCTTCGATTATGACTTTGCTGAATATCTAACCAGAACTCAATGTCAAAAAAAAAAACAGAACTCAATATAGCAGTGTATATATATAAAATTTGTGTGTCTAACACTAAATCCGACCTTAGCTCAGTTGGTAGAGCGGAGGACTGTAGTTTGATGCAGAGAAATCCTTAGGTCGCTGGTTCGAATCCGGCAGGTCGGACAATTTTTGTTTTTCAGGCATTCAAAATGCAAACTCTTTTTCGTTCTTTTAGAACTTGTTTTTCGACCAAGTTACAGGCATTCAAAATGCAAACTCCAAGCAGCTCGTGCTCGGTTGGACTAATACACAACATTTAACGTCAGCATATAAACACTGAAACCATAGAATTTGGCAAAAAAATATATATACTGTAATAAAGAAAAGCCACATACATGTGGAAAATAATTAATCCCTCCATCTCTAAATTTTTACCGCTATTGACTTTTTTTAAACATGTTTGACCGCTCGTCTTATTAAAAAAGTTTAAGTAATTATTAATTATGTTACTATCATTTGATTCATTGTTAAATATACTTTTATATATACATATAGTTTTACATATTTTACAAAAGTTTATAAATAAGATAAACGGTTAAACATAATTAAAAAAGTCAACGGCGTCAAATATTTAGAGATGAAGGGAGTAAATATTTGGAGGGAGTACTAAGTTAGATACAAGAACAAACCATGGGGTGCTCCCTGCAGGCAGGGCACCGCTTCTCTTGCAGGGCTTGTTTCTTCTCGCGGTTCTCCGGTCGCCGGAGGCCAATCTGCTCGAGCGTCGTGCGGACTGCGGCGGCGCTGTCTGTTGGCTTCCTCGATCGATCGGAAAGAACGGGCTCTTGGGCCTGCTGGCCTTTCAGAATGCCTCTTTTGACGCCTGCAACCTGTTCCAGGCCCACGGTCCGCAGCCGGCCCATGCCTCCCACAAAGCCTTTTATCCCTTTTCTTTTTTTTGCCTATCCATTTATCAAGTGATAAAATCACTCAGAGTTTTCCTACATTAAGATTTACATCCAACGAACTACAAAAAAAAATAAAAATATATATTTACTTACATATTATTTTTATCAAAATTATAGTGTACTTACATGTCATATCAACTGAATTTATAAATGCAATTTTAGTTATATAGAATTGTAATTTTATATTTTAAAGAAAATAATAAATACATATTTACTTTCCCAATATTTTTATTAATATTATAATACACTTACATGTCATATCAATTGAATTTACATTTGTAGATATATCAAAGGATCGAGAAAAAAACATAACCACGAAGTCGCCATGAAAAATAGAACATCAAATTATCAAACCAAACTAACTTATATGGTTGCATCCGTTCATATTCCTTATTTGTTTATAGTGTTTGTTGTGTGCTCGATAGAAATACTACTAGGCGGTCTGTATAGCGTGTATGGTAGGAGACGCATCGCAGCCGTTAAATTAAATCATGCGTGATCCAATGGAAGCAAATTCGAGTGATTTCTAGGGGAAAAAAACTGTCGTCTGATGTTTAGCAAAATCGTTTTGATTTTAAGTAAAATTATGCCCACGGTAAAATGAGGCGCATTTTACGTTGGCGTTCCAAAGTCCTGGCACCAAATATGTGCTCTTAGTTCGATATGGTATTTGTTCTTGAATTTCACATATTTCAACCAATAACATGATTGGGAAGAGAATCCAAGCAATTCAAAGTTCAAATTTTGACCACTAAAATGTCTAAAAGAAAATGTTTTCCTCTACCCTTGTTTTTTTTTTTTTACTTCAAGATCTAAAAATAGTACTAGTATTTTGAAACAGATGCCAGCGTATTTGGCACATGGCAGAAAGAATCGAATAATTACAAGAAACATGACATAATAGAGTATATGGTAGTCAGAGATATATTAGGATAGGATTGATTTGTTTGGATTATCACTCTCCCTGTACTATCAACATGACAGACTACCATTAATTTCTCCAGCTTACAGCAAAAGCCAAAGTACATGCAAATGTGGTTGTGGCTACTGAAGATCAAAAACGGCAGCAACAACACGAGCTCTCTCGGCCTGACCGTTCACTTCAGGGGTGGCGCCCGTACGTACGCAGCACGTCGACCCTGCCTGCCACTAGCCGCCGTCTCCTCCCTTTCGCCGGCAGAGCTTTCCACTGCGTTAAATTGCAGTTGCCGGTCGATCGGTTGATCGATATATCCGACTGGCCACCAAGCAGCCAGCTTGCCGCCTCTTGGCACTGCACAAGAGTCAAGAGGCAGGGGCACTGTATCTGTATGTGTAATTCCAGTGAACCTGAACTGAAACATGAAGAGCACTGCCGCTGCGCCAAGTTGATGTTCGTGCGTGTGTCCTCAGCTTGCATTGACGGGTCGGCAAGCTGCCGTGTCGTGGTCATGGCGGTTCAGCCATCCGGGCTCCTGCGGGTAGACTGACGTACGGTGGTTTTCTCCTTTTCTGTCCATTCTTGCAGCTCAAATATAGGGTGTGTTTAGTTCACGCTAAAATTAGAAGTTTGATTGAAATTGGAATGATGTGACGGAAAAGTTGGAAGTTTATGTGTGTAGGAAAGTTTTGATGTGATGGAAAAGTTGGAAGTTTGAAGAAAAAGTTAGGAACTAAACCAGGCCATAGTGCAGATAGGTAAGTTGCTCCGTTTGGTTTAATTTAGTCGTAGATAGGCAAGCGAGCAAAAAGTATAGTCACAAAGTTTCCGGGTCGATATAGGATCGAGGAACGTGATACCCTACTCACGAGAGATTTTTACAAGGTGGGAACGAAAATAATCCGTGTTCCCGGGACAGGGACGGTGTTTCCGGGTCGAGGGACGGATCCTGTGACTAGGAGCAAAACCTTCTTACCGACAAAGATAAATCAATGGTTGTGATTTAATTCAACATTGTTATCGATTTTTGTCGCTGCAAATGATCATGATAATGATTTGTTATCAATTATGTATGGTACTGATCATGAGGAATGCACAATATCTGATTATGGCGCCCCCTTTGAAACAAAATACTCGTGGAGAAATTTTGTAGGACTCAAATTCTATAGGAATTTTTCCTATTTAATCATTTGAAATATATGATTGAAGCTTTTTGAATCCTATGAAATTTCTAAAAAATGGCTCACTAAAAGTAGATTTTGAAGAAAAGTTAGCAAGAGGCTCAACCTCTTGGAAAATTCTTTTTAATCTATCTCACTCATTCATTTCTTGCATTTTTCCTGAAACCTATTCAAATAGTTATTTCTGTATTTTTTATGCGTTTTGCGATTCTCTGTTTTGTATTTACAATTCTGTCAAAGTTCCATATATATATATATTCTACATTCATCTGTTTTCTCAATGTATCATTTGAAAGGACTATGCATATGCACACTTGAAGGGATTGTTTGCTGTTGACACATCATGAGGGACGCTCAACTCTGCAATGATATCCTGGTCTGATTGATGGACTGATGCTAATTATATGTAACACTAGTATCATATCCTACGCAGCATATGACATCAGTCTTTTTTTTTTTATTCTGAAGCAAACGTCAAGCTTTGAAAGCCTTTTCCTTTCATTATACAGAGCCATATGTTGCTTTCGCTGATCTGGCGACACATACTTATCAGAATCATCAGTAGTAGTTAACCAGGTTCTTTGCTCCCTGACACCCATGCATCATCTGCTGCTGAGCATTGCACCTAGATCACATCCCTTTACAATATTGTTCTGTAAATTTTGGCCACAAGCAGCTGAAACTTGCATCACTCTCTCTACATATATTTTACTGAAAAGTTCATTCCAAACTGCAGTGCTTGCCACTTGTACATGGTCCCAAATACCAATCGTTCACTTCACTTGAACCAAAAAAACGCCAAAGATATATGCTACTTGCAAGTGTCATTTCAGAGTGCAAGCCTACTGGCTACCAGTAACCAGGACCCAAAAGATGGCGAAAATGATTTTAATTTTGGGCTGGAAAACAACAACCTAGCTACCTGATTGGTGCTGACTCGGACAAGCCCACACTTGGTAGATGCTGCCAAAATTACAGGTTCCTTAAAACTCCTATGTAGCAAATCAAGCAGGTATATATGAAATAGAGAACATTATCTGAAAAATTATGTATTACACATAATCTAAGATAGTTAGAAATTAGCAATTAAGTGTTTTTCCTAGGATATTAGCAATTAAGATATATATGTATCACTTTTCTCTTGGAGCCATCTCAAGTTAGTGATTTCGGTCAGAGTATCTATCAGTTCAACAGCACCTGAAATTTTTGTGGAAAAGTCATTGAAAGTACTGTTTAATTAGCTAGGCTACATACACTATTATACTTCTTTATCAATACGCTAATAACTATGTTTATAGCTAGAAAAGGAACCTATCAAGTGAGATTTCTTTCTCCAACAAGGAGCAAGGCCCCTCCACTACTCCATGTACTTTTTTCTTGTAGGGACAGCACTGAGATCACCAAATAGTTCCCAGATTAAGTTAGGATGGCAATGTCATAATAATTTTTAAGATCTTGTTTTGGCAAGTGATTGCAACTGCACTAGAAGGGGAGACTAGTCAGAATGCAGAGCATGTTGTTGGGTAAGTTGCCTCAGCTGTTCTGAAACTTCTGGCTCTGTCACTTTATATGGGCTGTGTTTAGATCCAAAGTTTGGATCCAAACTTCAGTCCTTTTCCATCACATCAACATGTCATACACACACAATTTTTCAGTCACATCATCTTTAATTTCAACAAAAATCCAAACTTTGCGCTGAACTAAACACAGCCATGATGCATTTAATTGCCAATTGGCTAATCTAATTGTGTTCCCTCTAAACCTAACTAGTCCATGATTAGCCATAAGTGCTACAGTAACCTACATGTGCTAATGACGGTTTAATTAGGCTCAAAAGATTCGTCTCGCGGTTTCCAAGCGAGTTATGAAATTAGTTTTTTCATTCATGTTAGAAAACCCCTTCTAACATCCGGTCAAACATTCGATGTGACACCCAAATTTTTTCTTTTCGCGAATTAAGCACTCCCTAAGTTAAATCATTTCAGCTATAGTACTTAACTTTCTCTCCCTGGTACTATTGCTGAAAGGAATTATTGCCATTTAAATAGTCTAATGACATTAACTTCTAACTAATGCCGGCTGAATTGTTCAATGTAAGTAGACTCAGAACTGAAATAGTCCACACTCTTTTAGCTTCTTTTTGACATTATCGCTGTTTAATTAAATTCAAAATTCCTGGATTAATTAAAGCTCTATCAACTGGCACTTAGTGGCTACTTATAGAGTTATAATGAAGTGTCAAATACTATGGACGGAGGAACTATACCTATGCTTTTAGCAGGGCCGTCCCGTCAAATTTAGGGGCCCTGTGCAAAGTTGAAGGATAAAAACTTAACTGATGATATAATATAAAAATAATTTATACTTCTTAATATATTTCATAGAAATCTAGAATGGCCTAAAATGATAATATAAAATTAAGGAGTACCGGATTAGAAATTACCAGAAAGAATTAGGTCAGGGGCACGGCAAGCGTCAGGCGGCAACAGCGTTAGGCGGCATGACCGCACGAGAGAGAGAGGTGAGGCGTCGTTTACTGCTCTCGTTCGTTGCGATTGACGATTGGCGATTGGCGAGGTCCACAATGGGAGACGATTCAAGATTGTGAACCGACAAAGGCGTAATCGAAGCCGAAACAACAAGAAAAAAAACATATTTTTGGGACTAGTTAGGCTACCAATTTACTTATTGAGTTATATATCTAGTGTTGAAGTTTTGGGCCCAGGGGCCCCTAAAAATTGGGGGTCCTGTGCGGGCGCGCTGGCCGCACGCCCCTAAGGACGGCCCTGGTTTTTAGTGGCATTTCATTTAAGCATGTTGCTTTTATTCTCATATATGGATGATGTTTAGGTTTTCTAGTTAAAGTGTTCCCATTTAATGAGTTATATTATTTTTTTCCAACCATATATATATATATATATATATATATATATATATATATATATATATAATGCATGTTTTCAAGATGAATTAATACAATCTCCTCTCTATCATTTTTTTGATATATATTTCATCCTCTCCCCTCTTTCGGTTGTCTTGCCAACTAACTCTTAGCTAGGATAGGAATATATAAACGGAAGTTAGTCAAATAAATAGGGGCGCGAAACCTAGGGCAAGAGGGAGGCCTGGCCCCTCCAACGATGAACCCCCCCCCCCCCCCCCCCCCCCGCGAACCCAAAATGCAGATCCCTTCCGATTCCTATCATGCTGCGTTAGTGATGATAAGATTAAGATGGGCTATTACTTGATGACTTTAGGTCCTATACACTTACAGTTATGATTTTTTACGAAAATTTATACAATAACGTGCGAAAGAAAAACCATGGAAATTCTAGTTTTGCCTGCCAAATTAAATAGAATACGATGAAGAAGGGGGGTGGGGGGAAGATTGCTCATCCATATTCTTCAAAATCGACGGAAGATTGCTACCTTATTCTAATAAAATCATGCCAACATCATGGAAGTTGCGCGAGAAGAGAATTACTCTAATATGCAATCAAAGTCCTAAAATCTCCATGGATTGTCTTGATATATTTTTTTAACTAACACCTCATAAGTTAGCTCGTCCCCCCTCATGTCTAGATCCTAGCTTCGCCAATGCTAACGAATAAGGGGAAATATTGGCATATTTCGATCAAGAAAGAGATACATATTGTTCTCGCTATTGCAGCGAGAACCCAAGAATTCTCTAGAGTTTGGGCAAACACACGCGTAGAAGTTAAAACATCATTGTAGAAAATACATGTCATCATAATAGAGTGACCTGCTAATGAGCCGCCCAGGTCATCCAGGCCTTTGGTCCGCCCTTGGTTAATTTGCTGCAGAATATATATGCCAGAGTGCCGCGCTTTGGCAAATAGAGGGAGAGCTTTACAAAAGTTTTATGCATGTGATATTCAATTATTTAAACAGAATTTTGTAAAACTACTCCTATTCTAAGCAAATATATATTTATTTTGTGTTTCAAACTTGCTCTTAACAACTTCTTGTCTACAGTAACAACTAATAGGAAAACTTGAGGTATACTCCGTTATAAGGGAGCGTATCCTATACACACAGGCCCTCGCGTATACACACCGTGTACACCAACTAAAAATTATCACAAAATATTCTAGGAAAATTCATATATGTACTTTCAATAGTATTACATCTACGTGCAAAGTCGCATCTTCAAATTCATTCTACATAGAGAATAACAAAAAAGATAGAATTCTGACAAAATTGCAACCTTAAAACTGTCAGATTTTTTGTTTTTTAGTTACGGCTAAAATATAATGAATTTGACGTTAAGATTTTAACCCTAGGTGTAATACAATTGAAAGTATGTGTATGATTTTTTCTAGATTTTTTGGTGACATTTTTTAGTTGGTGTGTACGTGTATACACGTGAGGGTCTGTGTGCATAGGATATGTTGCCCCGTTATAAAACATATGAATTTCTACATATACTCTTCATTCAATACTAATTAAACATCACGAAACCATTCAACATTATATATATATATATATATATATATATATATATATATATATATATATATATATATATATATATATATATATATATATATATATATATATATATATATATATATATATATATATATATATATATATATAAACATGCATTACGAACTTATTACTCTTACCAACTTATGTTGTGTGCACCATTAATTTATCCGTAACATTTCATGTTACAAAGTGCAGCGCATCCCAGTACTAGCTAGCTACCCGTCAACAATTAATCTAGCAAACCCCATGAATGACCTTTCTTTCAATTTGCGAGATCCAAGAATGATGGATTAGTTGTGTTTATGTATCATACGAACGCGGCGAATCGCAATTCTAGATATCAACCTCATCTAGCAAACCCTAGGAATCGCCTTTTTTAACGAGGAGGACCCATATGCATGGATTCGAGCTCCTGGTAGCTTCATATTACGAATCACCCCTCAACTTTCGTATGCCATGCACCTCTTCTAGCCACTAAATAGCTAGGAAGAGCACGTCACAGAACTTTTGCAAAGAAAGAGAGAATGAAAAGAAGAAAAAAAAAACAGTAAAGTTTCCTTTCCAAAGCCATGGCCTTTCCTTTTCCTTTTGGCTCTCATGTGTGATATTATACCATTTCCTCTTTTTTTTTCTCTCTCTCTTTAGCCATGGAAAGAGGGAGATGGAGACAAGAGAAAAATGTAAAAGGGGAAGGGAGCAAATGGGAGACGTTGGGTGTGACGAATTTTGGGAGGAATTTAGCCGGTCCTGCGCGTGCGTGCGTATGGAGACGCGGTACAACTGGACGGTGCTGCTTGTGCTGGCCTGGGGCTAAGCTCCTCTCGTGGTTGGCTGCGAGTGGATCCATCCAAAGCGACGGACCACTCGTGAGCACTGAAATGTATGGGTTTTTTGTGGTTACTGGCTAGTGAGCAAGTGATGAGAGATCGACCTCGCGATCCAGTTGTGATTTTGCACTTTTGTGCACATTCTTCCCGGGTTCAAACATGTGTTCTTGTTTTGGTACTTTGGCATTGGTTTTTAATTTGTTTGGCTTGAAGACAAATCAAGGGACTAAATGGTTTGATGTTGTCGTTTGATCATGGTGTGTGTAAATGGGTTGTGTATTTTTTTTTCTTTACCTCTAGAGAGGGACAAAGAGAGAAAAAGTCTCACGTTTTCCACGCGTTTACTTTCCGAACTGCTAAAGAATGATTTTTTAAAAAATATTGATAGGAAAATTATTTTAAAAAATCATATTAATCCATTTTAAAGTTTAAAATAATTAATACTCAATTAATTATTTTCTTGTCACCTTGATAGGCTAATGTGTCACCTTGTTTTGTGTATCTTGTCAATCTTCTTCTTTCGTATCATCTCAAACACTCTCAATAGAGGCACATTCATGCGTGAGGTTTAAATTAGTTGCTAGTAAGTTAAAATGTTTAGTTACTTCGGGAAAAATGTTTTACTCTATTTTTTATGCATGAAGCAAATTATTGGTTTTGGTCACACTCACGCTGTCGAAACCAGCTTCTAGCCTGGCTGGGCAGCTGCCTAGGCTCGATGGCCATATGCACCATATAGCTGTTTCTGTCTGCTAGAAATTATTGTGAAAATAGAAATAAGCTAGTAGGTGATGTCCCATTGTCTAGGCTGGTCATGGCACAAAATAATTAAGAGTTTGCAAGGAAGAGAATAGTGAACTATTATTATCAATCCCCTATATATACATCACCATCACGTTATATACAGGGATAAACTCTTGACCCTCATACTTCATTGCCAAATGTATGCTAATTTTTATGGCGTCTAGTGTGTGTTAATAGCTTGTCGTGATGTTTTTTTTTAACTATACCAATCCTAAAAAGTATGGTTGTTTTTATGTGAATTACAGTGATATTGTTCTCTTTTTTTTATTCTAAAATGAGGGTAGGGGTTTCACCAATCAATTATTAAGAAAGAAGAGAGAGAGAGAGAGAACAAAACGGGTTTCGTCCAGAGGCGACAAGTCT
This sequence comes from Oryza glaberrima, assembly GCF_000147395.1. Classification (NCBI taxonomy): domain Eukaryota; kingdom Viridiplantae; phylum Streptophyta; class Magnoliopsida; order Poales; family Poaceae; genus Oryza; species Oryza glaberrima. The sequence continues at coordinate 11,038,027 of NC_068334.1, read as the reverse complement.
CTAACCAGTACTTGCGAAACAAGGAATAACAGGCGAGAAAAGTCGGACTAAATTATGCTCTAATTATGGTTGAGAAGAGATGAAAACTTTAGTGATTATTTATAGTGCTACTACTGTGCTAGCCTCGCCCTCACCAAATTGGAGATCTCATAGACGATCTCAGTTCATACATTTGCATATTCAAAATGATATTTATACGCTAATACTGACAGTATCCAATTACCAAATTAATAAGGTAGCTAGTATATTGCTTAAAAAGTTTCTTATTTGAATAGTGAACTAGGCATGGTCTTTGTTAGTACTTTAAATTTTACTACCTCCGTCAAATAAAAATTGAATTTCTAAAAAATTAAAGGCATATTAGGAGGATAGACAAATGACTACAATAACCCTATTTAATGAACACAGTACATGCGCACATTCCATATATAAACTTGGTTAAAAGGAATGTTGAGAGAATGGGTTAGAGATGGGATGGAAGGAAAGAATATTACAAGAATATGCAATCAGTTTAATGGGTCCCACATAAGTAGAAATACAACTTTTATGGGACAAATGTTCAAAGGTAAAAACTCAATTTTTATGGGACGGAGGTAGTAGGAGACATGGGTTTGTCTAGTCACCTTCCATTACTCCTTCGAGGCTTTTTACTTAGTCATTCCGTTTCGTATTAAAAATTATTTTGATTTTTTATGATAATTTTTTTCAGGTTTAATAAAGTTTATAAAAAAGTGTAGCAATATTTTTAACACCAAATAAACATATTATCAAAACATATTAATTGTTCATTTTAATGAAACTAATTTGATAGGCTAAAATTTTGAAATTAAACTTAAAAAATACTAAAAAGAAAGTCAAAACAACTTAAAATATGAATATGAACTAAGGAAAGAATTAACAAAATGTTGTCAACTGCTTTTACCGCAGGGGCTCAAGGATGTAAGTACTTCTTGTGCGATCAATAAAATATCTGAATTATCTTAAAAAGATGTTTGTAAAATTTCATTACTACAGATTGTTTTTATATGCGGTGAAAAGTGATTTTTGCATGTGGCCAACGCAAACACCTACGCCAAAAGATTTGTCAAAATCGGATATTGGCATGCGGGCAGCGCAACAGCATGCGAAAATCCCATTTTCGCATACGGTCACCTCAAGCAAAAATAATTTCGACGAAAAAAATAAAAATAAAAAACCCAAATCGTCAAAGCACTAGCCCGCCGCCGTTGTTGGCCGGATCCCCGCCGCCCGCCATCGTTGTCATCATCGGATCCGCCACCCCTACTGCCCTTTGTCATTGTCGCCAGTGTTCGATCTGCGTGGGGCAGCGTTGTCGCTGCCGCCGCCCGCCGTCATCGCCGCACAGGATCCGCCGCCCCCACCACCCTTCATCATTGCAGGTGCCGGATCTGCCGCCCCACCACCCACTGTCGTCTCCAGCGCTGGATCCACGCAGGGACGGGCCGCCGGATCAACGCGGGGTGGTGGCGCCCACTCCTGCTCAGTGATGAGAGGAGAGAAAGAGAGAGGAGAGGAGAGGAGAGGAGAGGAAGAGGGAGAGAGAGACCAGAATAGGTGAAAAAAATTAAAGTGGTGAGAAGGAAAAGAGAGAGGAGAAAAATAATATATGTGCAAAAGAGGGGTATTTTCGCATGCAAACCACTTAAGAGGCCCGTATGCAAAAATTTATTTTTATATGCGGCCCCTTAAGTGAACCGCATGGGAAAATATACTTATTTTTGTGTGCGGCCCTTTAAGTGGTTCGTCTACGAAAATAGATTTTTTTATATACGGACCTCTTAAGGAGCCATGTGCGAAAATAAAAATCGATTTTTGCAGGCGTGATCAGTTACGGTCCGTCTACAATCTATAGGGATTATTGTATATAAAAATTATTTCTGTAGTACAGTGTTTAAAAAGTCTAAAGCTTCAAATCAGAAAGTCCAAATCAACTTAAATTTGCAATCGCGCCATCTGAGAAAGTAAAACATGGTCCATCAGAATCATGCAAAATAAATGCTTTGGAACCTGTCTCAACAACAACGGAACATTGCTTCTTTGGTTGGGTAGCCGATCGATCGGCGTACGGCAGGAGCACCAAATAGCCCAAAAGCGTTAACCTGCACTTAGCATTTTCACAAATTAGGTGTCCACATCGACGGCCGTACCACCATATATATATAGAGACAAAGGCATGACGGCTACCTTGCCTCTTCTAGCAGTAAAAATTCGTTCAGGGAGAAGCAAAAAAAATACTATCAATGTATAAGCACGTAGGAGTACATACTGTTCAGCATTTCAGTTGCATCTAAAATTTAAATTTCAAATCTCTCTTAGAGTTATTTCCGATATTTCGTCATTGTACATTATTTTTTAGTTAACCTTACTGTCCTAATTAGCAAGGTATCGAGAGATATTATATTTTTCAGTGCAAAACTTGGTATCTCCAAGTCTTGGATAGCTTGATTTACCAAAATTTTAAGTGTAAAATTTTTAGTATGTACACGTACAATCTCAAAAATCATGAAAAAAATTTCTTATTCTTTTATATTGACCTTTAAGCTGTGTTTGAGATGAGATGAGAACAGAAGATTGATTGAGATGAGATGAGAACAGGAGATTGAGAAGATACGTAAAACAAGGTAGGCCATTAGCACATAATTAATTCAGTATTAACTATTTTAAATTTCAAAAATGGATTCATATGATTTTTTAAAGAAATTTTTCTATTGAATTTTTTTGTAAAAAAAATACACCGTCTAGTAGTTCAGGAAGCGTGCGGACGAAAAACAAAACAAACTCACAATCTCCCACCGCTGAACTGAGCCTACTAAGAACACATATATAAAAGTTTACGCATAATTTTATTTCTAATAAGCGGTTACGGGTTATAATTAGCTGTAGGTTACGGCTTATATATAATACTACCTCCGTCTTAAAATATAATAACTTTTAGCTATGAATCAGCTAAAAATATTTATATTTTGGGACAGAGGTAGTATATATTTAATCACATGTGGGCAAAATAATACTAGTAGTAAGATTGTGATAACTGAATCTTAAATTCAAATTAACTAGTAATTGCTTCGTACGATGTGAGTTTCAGACTGATCAGAACTTCAGAACCGATGCATCTGATTAAAGATGCGGACGCACAAGTAGTAGGAGTACTTTCTTTCACTGAAACCTGATTCTGGAGATGTACCAACTTGTACTTGCACATTAAAATAATGAGAGTTGTTAGCATTTCTGTATTTACTTCAGCTTGTCCCCTGCAGCTGCAGGCAAGTGGCTTCTAGCAGTAATGGCCACATCGGTATCCATGTGACAAGCATCCATAGCTAGAGAGCTTAATTACCAAGCTTTATACTAGTACTTAAGAAAATCACGGGATTGGCTTAATCACCTTAATGACATGGTTCAGTGGCTCAAGCTGGTGGCCGTCTCATGAACACGTACAGAAACAACTAAGGAAGAATCGCAAGCTTTCTCTTTCTGTTTTCTTTTCTTTTTTATTTGACATCGATCGATTCTTCGTGCTTAAACTGTAGACAAACAATCTGCACCACTAACTCTAAGAACCTTTTATATAGCTTTTTTTTTCAAAAAAAAAGTCCAATTCTCACAAAATTCATATGAAATTCCTCTGTTCCAGGAGGCCATAGATTCCCCACAACATTATATATGATCAATTAATCAATTTATCAACCCATCACTGATCGGCAAGAACTCTGAAACTAATTAACATCTCGATCGATCCAAGTACTGATCAGGTGATACATACATGGATTGATCAAAACTAATGGTATCTCTCTACAGGCAGATCGATGGATCGATCGATCGAACCATACAATAATGGTGGATTAATAATCGATTCTTGCTTTGCTTTCTTCGTCGTCGTCGTCGTCGTCGTAATTGAGCCGTGTGCATGGTGGTTGTAACTTGTAGTATACTTAGGTATGTGACGCTGATGAGCTCCGCGTTCTTGCTAGGTAGCTAGAGGCTGTGGCTATCGATCGATCATGCCGCCGCCACCGTGCCGCCGCCGGTGGTGGTCTTGCTGGAGCGGCGGCGGCCGTTGGGCGGCGCCGGCGCCTCCTTCTTCATGGACGTCACCCCGCACTTGTCCTGCCACTCCTCCTGCGTCATGTGCTGCTGCCTGCACTCCAGGCTGCAGAACGCCGCCTCTCCCCTGCGAAGCGCACAGTGCGTTAGACATGCCGTGGGCGCCATGGATGAATTCATGGAGGAACTAGAAGAGGAGTAGGAGGAGGTGTAAGGTGTTCGACTGTTCGTACTTGTACATGAAGGTGTCGCGGCCGGGGCCGAGGCGGCGGCGGCAGAGGCCGCAGGCGCGGAGGAACGAGGCGGTCTCGACGGCGCAGTAGTCGGCGGAGTTCCGCCTCAGCCCCGCCCTCGCCGGCGCCGCGCGCGCGCGGTACGCCGCCAGCCAGTCCTGCCCTGGCGCGCCTCCTCCTCCTCCTCCGCCGCCGCCTTCGCCGCCGAACGACGCCAGCCAGTCCTGCGCCCCGTCTCCGCCGCCGCCGCCGTTCTGACCCACCACCATCATCATGGCCTCGAGATCCTCACCCTCCTCCTCCACCACCGCCGCAAGCACGTCCGGCGGCGAGAACTCCGTCATGCTCGTCGTCCGCCTCATCGGGTTATTCTTGCTCCCTCCCCTCCCCCTCTTCCCCACCATCATCACCAGCACGCAGGCGAGCAGCCAGAACGCAGAGAGACGGCCTCCTCCTCCTCCTCCTTCTCCGACGACGACGACGAGGCGGCGGCCGGCGACGACGAGCGTGCGTGCGCGCGGCGAGCGTGTGTGGAGGAGAGGATCTGGGAGGAGGGGGTGGAGATAAAAGAAGCGGGAGAGGGAATCTGGGCCGTCGGATCGGGATCCCGCGATCCGTCGGATCCACGTCAGCGCGGGGGGCTCGGCTCTGCACTGATTGTTCGTTCTCTCGAGCCAATTGTGTTTCTTTTGTTCGCGACTGATGATTGCGTTTTTGTTCGCATCTTGGCTCGGTCGGGGAGCTGTCGATGCTGAATTTATTTAAATTTTTATTTTAAATTTTATTGGTTGGTTTTGTATATTGGTAGTGGCACTACCAACATTTACTAGTGTGATTGGGATATCTCATAAATGGGGAGAAATTTTGTGTGATTGAGCAGCTCGATGCATGAAAGCTGAGTCTGGTGTGGGGTTCTCTGCGGTGCACATACCAGTTGTCATGTATGTGCAACCAAACTTAATTATTAGGGCTCCTTAAGATTTTTGGAATTTCAAAGAAAATTGAAGGATTTTAATCATTGGAAAAAATTTCATGTTAGCTTGTTTGGAACAATTAAAGGAATATAGGGTCTGTGTTGGCTGGCTATGCCGCAGCCAACTGCAGCAGCAAGCAGCACAACCGCGCATAAAAGTGCAGCGCAACGTAGCAATAGCTATCGAATGTGCCTCCAAAATTCACAAGTTTTGTTTCATGAAAACCATTCAATGCGCTAAATAAATATTTATATGTTTTCAAATCCTACAGCAATAAGGTGGAGTAAAACAATATTCTGGTGTGTTTTTTAATCATTGCTCCAAAGAAGCTGTTAATTTTTTTTTAATGAACACAGTATAAACATAGATGCTAACAATGTGCGCATACTCATCACAATAAATGTAGCATATCTTGTGATTGACGAAGTTTACACTTGTACACCCTACACTATGGACACCTCTGAAAGACTAGGTTAGAGATTGATAAAGTCATCATGGGTGGTTCGTTGTTGATAGAGATATCGTTTATCACTGAAAGAATAATTAATCGTAGATGTAAGCATCCACTGAAAATATACTATTTGAAACAGGGTAAGTTTCACCAAAGAAACCTCAGTCTAACTAGCTTAGTTAAACTACACGTAAAACTTATGAACTTGCCAAAAGGTTGTTTGTCTCATTATGCCTAACTACCAAGACGATAGGAAAATAATTTACTCCTCGGATTTCACAGGTCCCTTCAATCATATAAATGCTTGGTGCCTTTTCTTTAAAACAAACATTTAGCCAAAATTACCAAAACTCGAGCATCTCCTCTTATTTTCTGATCAAAGATCACATTTGGTCGTGTAGGTTTGTGTACATGATGCTATTTTCATGCGCAAAATATTTTGTAAGCAATACTTGTCACTCCATTATTACACTTCACTTATGAGTGACACAACGGCATTGTGAACGCTCCAAACAGTCAAGCACTATATATGCATTTCGGGCTGGTTTAGTTTGAGGTCAAAATTAGGCTTATCAATATTTGGTAATTTTAATAGTGTTTATTGTCTATTTGGTTTGAAGTCAAATTTTGGCATGCATAAGAAAATAGGTCATTTCAATAGTGAACTTAGCCTATTTTGGTTTCAATCCAAACACAACTTTGCCTTACCAAAATTAATCATGCCAAAATTTACCAAAATTTGGCACCGACAAAATTTGGTAAAGCCTATTTAGGCCACAAACCAAACCAACCCTTCGTTTTTAGAAAAAAATAGACCTTATTGAGATTTCTTCCCACCAAAATATATCAAAGAATCACAAATTGATTCATAATTATGAAATTAGTACTCCCTCCATCATATAATATCACAATTTATAAATCATATGAAATACTTCATAGTATAACGAATCTAAACACCGTATCAAATTTAATCTTACGTTCTTATAATCTTGCTATATTATATGAAAAAGGGTACAGGCCCAAAGGAATATTAGCATACTAACAACACTGAGGTCCTATTTGTTTAGACTTATAAGCCAACTTCTCAACCAAAAAACTTTAAAGTCTTATTTGTTTAGATTTATAAGCCAGTTTATGAGTCAAAAAGTTTAACCCTAAATAAACAAGTACTCCATTATGGACACTGAAATAGCTTTTTTTGTTTCGTTTTTTTAAGTGGTAAGCCACTCTTACACTATTATGCCAAAAGCTAAGTTAGAAAACTTTTCTTTGACTTAAGTGAGGTAGAGTTATAACTTCACGATTAAACTTATGATTTAAATCCATTAGCTTATAAATCAAATAAGCCAAAAAGATAACTTAAAATCCCAAGCCTAAAAAAATAATTAATTTTTTCGTTTGGTTTTTTTAAAGCTATAGTCTAATCTTATGCTATTAAACCAAAAAGTTAGGTTGAACAAACATTTTTACTTAACCAAGAAAGCTAACATAAAAACTTAATCCAATAGACTTAAACCTAAACAAAAGTTCCGGAAAATCACTTGAGCAATTAAAAGCCCCGGGGCATAATAAAGCGCCCCCATGGGAATCGGGATAGTGGGCCCGGCCTGAGCTGGACGACTTGGACCGGTAGAATGTCGTGGGCCACGCGTGGGGAAAGGTCGGCCTCCAGCGCCCACCCAAATCGCTTGCCGCACGCGGCCCTCGCGTACACGCGGGTTTCACTGGGCCCACGCGTCAGTCGGTGTGGGCGGGCCGTGGGGTATCGTACGGTGGTCAGCTCGGCCGCTGTAGCGCCGTCGGTTTTGGGAAGGCAGGACGAACAGGAACAGCGAGAATGGGGCCCACCTGACGCCGAGGGTCCCACACGTGGCGGGCGATTATAGGTGGGATTCCTCTGGGCCCACCTCCCCTCGTGCTTTTTAACTGGATTCTCTGTGGGGGGGAGTGGAGTGATGCGGAGGCCATAAGTTGCTAGTACTACAGTATTGTAAGGTGGGCCGTCTCGCTTGGTGGGCCTGTCGAGCAGGCCCAGCCCAACGCCCTTGCAGGATAGAGCCACTTTCGATAGGCCTAACGCTAAAAGCCCAATAGAACATTTAGCCCCGCACGGTTCTACCGTTCTACCACCCACCGTCGCGACTCCTCCCGGAGAAGCTTTGCCAGAGGAAGGATTTGAATATTGCTCTCGTTATGCGTAGAAAACATAAAAGCCTCATCCGTTACGACAACGCAAACCGAATTTCAGTTTCGTTGAAGCCTGAACTTCTAGGATCATTGGTGGGTTGAGAGTCGTTTCAGCAGAGATCGCCATTGGACTGGTGCTGCATCTTTCTCAAGCTCTTACAGCTATGCCTTTTCTTTTTCCTCCAGCACATGCAAAAGCTTCGTCGGTATATTAGAAAGAAAACAACCAAGAATGGTTCTGACAGTAGCTCGGCAATGCTTCTGTGATCGCTAACTTTAGCAACCTCTTATATATCTATATATCTAGCATATTTCTCTAACATGTTACCCTTGGTTCATTTGTCCATGGAACCTGAACATGTTGGTGAATGGTGATAGCAATCATACGGAGTGAGTGAACTTGTGTCAGATCGATTTGAGGCTAGGGTAACCTGTTGTTAGTTGATGCATATCTGCATTACTTTTTTAATAAGTTTCTTCATTGTTTGAGATAATTGATATGTTCTCGGAATACCTCGGTTCTAAATATTTGTCACTATTTACTGTTCATCTCCAAAAAAGGAAAGGAAGAGAGAGAGAGAGAGAGAGAGAGAGAGAGAGAGAGAGAGAGAGAGAGAGAGAGAGAGAGAGAAGAATTGGGAGATGCTACTTGGAGTGCAAGCAGAAAAGAGGATCATTCAACATTGTCCTGTCATCTCCCTGCTCATGCCTAACGTCACAACAGTCGATCGTAATATGGGATTTCTTACAGCTCGTTCATCCATCCATCTAGGAACCATCGAGTATATCTACCGCAACCTTAAGAAAAGAAAAATTTTCCCCTGCTTGTGAGCCATTGTAGCTTTGGTCACATTACTTGACTCTTATTTGCCCTCGAATGCTATACCAGGAGGTTCAGTTCAGAAGTCATCCTCATTTTATCACTGTAATTGGGGTATCTTGCGTTCTTGATCCATTTTAGAGTACTGATTTGAGATCCAATTTAGATGTACACGTGCTTTAGTAAAAAACAGGAGCAGGTAGGAGGAGGCAACAGCTAGCAGAACAGATCAACAGATCACACAACAAAACATCCACGAATTGCAAGCAGGGAATTCAGACCGTGACGCAGGCCGTGACGCCGCCGCTGCGGTCAAGGATGAGAGAACAATCTGGAACTGCAAGCACACACCAAAATTAAGTACTAAAATTCTTTACTGCCGGAGAGACTGGGTGAGTGCGTTTGGTACTCGTGTGTACACGTTTGATGAAGCATATCATATCCTTGTCGAAAAGAACAAAGAAAATTAAGGAAGCACCGGCCTACTCTGTATTAGCGGACGCAATATCACAGCAAGAAACAATCTGTATGTAAATTTTCTCCTAGCAGGTAAAAAACTAATACATGACTTACTTATCTTTTACTAGGAATAGAGAGTAGGCAGAAAAATATATAATGTAAATCATAGCGCGAATTTAAAAACTATAGTATATATATTTTTTTAAGAAAAATCATCTGAGATTTATTCATGTACCTTATAGTGACGTAGATAAATCTTAAATTTTTATTTTTTCTATGATAGTTTTAAAGTTTGCAATAAATATTTTTCCCACCATTGCATCTAGGTAATAATCACTTCATCAGGAGTTAAATTCTAGCTATTATCGTTGGTGTAAAACAATTTTGGAAGCACACATATGTGTATGTACATTTTGTATTGCCTCAAACCATCTAGTACAACATCATAACAAAAAATATGACGAATTTTAGTTATGCATTTGTATTGTCAAAATCCAAGTGCATATATGTATATGCCAAAATAGGCCACACCCATGAACCAGGAAGCCTCCTTTTGGAATAATCAACTGAGCCATAGCAGTCACTGCTGACGCAAGCCACACACATCTCCATCGCCTATAAAAGCTCACCAGAACAACCTCCAAATCACACACAAAACGCAGAAGCAGCTAGCTTCACTGATCCACATTACTACCAGCTTCTTCTTCCAATCTTCTTCTCCGACGAGCAGCTAGCAGCGCCGGCGGCCGGCAATGGCGGACGAGGTGGTGCTCCTGGACTTCTGGGTGAGCCCGTTCGGGCAGCGTTGCCGGATCGCGCTGGCGGAGAAGGGCGTGGAGTACGAGTACAGCGAGCAGAGCCTCGCCGACAAGAGCGACCTCCTCCTCCGCTCCAACCCCGTCCACAAGAAGGTCCCCGTCCTCCTCCACGCCGGCCGCCCCGTCTGCGAGTCCCTCGTCATCCTCGAGTACATCGACGAGACATGGCCGCCGGAGCCGGAGAAGAAGGAGTCGCCGCGTCTCCTCCCCAGCGACCCATACGCCCGCGCGCGTGCCAGGTTCTGGGCGGACTACGTCGACAAGAAGCTGTTCGACTGCCAGACACGCCTCTGGAAGCTCAGGGCCGGCGACGCCGCGCACGAGCAGGCCAAGAGGGACATGGCGGAGGCGCTGGGGACGCTGGAGGCGGAGCTCGGGGAGGGGGACTACTTCGGCGGCGAGGCGTTCGGCTACCTCGACGTCGTGCTCGTGCCGTTCGTGGCGTGGTTCCACGCCTACGAGAGGCTCGCGGGATTCGCCGTGGCGGAGATCTGCCCGCGGCTGGTGGCGTGGGGGGAGCGATGCAAGGGGAGGGACAGCGTCGCCAAGACGCTTACTGATCCTGAGAAGGTGTACGAGTTCGCGCTCTACCTCAAGGGCAAGTTTGGCGCCAAGTAGAGTGAGAATTCCAGATTTGGTTTGGTTAACAATCGCAGCATATATATGATCTAGTATCTATTGTTACTGTATTTGGTTATCGCGTTGTGATTTTGCTCCTACCTATCACCTGTATGTATGTGCTTGAGCTTCACGAATAAATTAGAAAGTGCAGTTGTGTACTTGTGTGTTTGAATTGCGCGTTCTGTTTGTCCATAATCAAAACAATTTAACGTACTTGTTTTTATGGGTCGTCGTACGTATTGTACGAAACGAATAGATATCCCCCGGAGAATGAAATGCAGGGTTGACTGCAGCACGTGCGGTGCGACACCTCGTCCTCAGTCCTCTCGTGAGGTAAAAATTAAAAAGGACATTCGGGGTATCAAGGGAAGCCTAGCCCATTACATGAAGCCCATTAAGCCAATGTGTGCATCGGGCCGACGAGTTTGGGCTGTGTCAACCTGATCATGGGCCGCACGTGCGTTACGTTCTTATTCCGAAATAGCGGGCCCATAAGCCTCTCTGTTTAGACCAACTCGGGGAAAGAAAAAGTCCACCTATCCCCCCAAGTACCGCAAGCTGAGACATGACGCGAAAATCCGCAGATTACTCTTTATTTAACATATAAGTATATTTGCGGGTTGGCCGCTTGCATCCCTACTGACACGTGGGCCCATGTATTTTGTTTTATTTTTTAAATTGTTAAATTTTGCTTCATGTGCCACAGAATTGCCACGTCAAATGAAAACCGAGTCAAATTAGCCACACAGGGGCCACGTCAGCTAAAACCGTCCTAGGACTTATTTTGCACCGGTTTTGACAGTTGAGGGATCCCTTGTATGTGGTTTTCCGGTTGAAGGACTAAGATCGGATTTGTTAATAAGTTAAGGGACATCAGATGAACTTATTCCTTTCCTGCCCGACTTATTTGCAGAAACAGCATGAGATCGAGCCCATAAATAGTTAGTTGTCCATTAGGCCCATGTCTAGGAATCCTGCTTACGAGTTTAATAAAGGAAGAACTGTATTTGCCTCCCTCAACTACACGTCGAGATCGATTGGTATCCCTGAACCACAAAATCGGTTATAGGTCTTCCTCAACTATTAAAATCAGATAAAATCCCTAACTAGTTCTGACGGCGGTTTTCCTTCAATTTCTCGAGAGGAAAGATAGAGTAGGAGATATAGAACAAAAACCCTCAATTATTTTGAGATTATCTCCACGGGTTTGGTTAAATCGGACGCGGGATTGGGGTGGCGTCGGGTGTAGGCTGGCTCTAGCTCGGCTGGAGCTCGAAGAAGTTACTGTAGCGATAGGGAGATAAATTACACTTTTGCTGGGACTTCTTTTCCTAGGCCCGATTGAAGTAGGACGCAAACTGTACTTTAACGGAGAAAGAAACAGGAAACAGAAGAGACTAAGGGAGGGAGTCAGGACTTTACCATATTCAGCCCAAACCTGAAAGTGAGGATTTTGATTCCTTTTTTCAATTAAATAATTGCTGAAATGACCTTTTATTTATTGTGTGTTCATGTTTCCAAACCCCAGCTGTATCCCATCTATGTTGGCACGAAGAAAACAGTTCGGTTTGCTGGCCGGTATGAGATCATGACTTGGATAAATCTAATTCTAATTATAAATATAGAGCTTATATTTGATAAATCTACATCATTATATTTAAACATGGACCAAAACTTTTTCTAGATCCCCTATGATCAACGGTGTATTTTTTCTTTCAATTAATGTGTTGATTTCTAAGCCACAAATATGAATAAATATTTCTTTATTACTGTAATAAAATAATTTATAAATATATGGAAAAAAAAACATATACACTGTGCTTCTACACGGAAAGAAAACATATGTTACACCATGTTATGAAAAATAATGTCATTTTAAAGTTATTTAATATTTGGTGTACTTTTATTTTTTCCCGTTGTAACGTACGGGTATTTTTTACGGTACATATTTATACTCTGTGTATTTAGTGATTTAGAGAGTAAAGGATTTTCAAAAATGAATCTGGAGGAAGGGATACGCTAGTTAATTAATTAAATGTTTACATATAAGTCTTATATTATAAAACATCGAAAAAAGATAGTTCCACGCTATATTTGAAATTGAGAGGGCGTAGCTTATTTTCGATGACTAACCGGCTGTTTGTTCGTGGATCGAGGATCGTTGTCGTGCTTTGTGGGCTCGTCCTGTCGTCCATCATCTAGAAGGACAGCGTCGTCTGTTTTTTTTTTCATGGAACGGCACTGAATTGGTCTATCGATTTTTAGCGTACACGTGAACATAGATCCAAATAAACGGGCGATGGACATAGGACTTGCTCCCAAAGAGGCCAAACACCGTCTACTGGTTCGGATCGATATCTCGCCTGGTATTGCCTCGTCAGACCTGTAATTAATTAGCCAAAACACATTTTCACAAACGGCTGAACCACACTATCTACGAAAATCGGTATTTTTCTCAAATGGACGGTACAACCACGCACGAAAATGGATTCCACGAATGGTCAAGTTAAGCCAACCGCATGCAAAACAAAATAAAAAAAAATCTAGCTCCCAATCTATACTACCGCAATCCGTCCCAATCATCATCAATGCAATCCGCCACTGCCGTTGTTCCGCCGTTGTTGTCGTTGTCATCACTGAGACTCCACCTCACCCGAGGCTGGCGGCGGTGGATCCGCCCTGGCCTCCCGAGGTCGAGGCCACTTGATCCACCACCGCGTGGCTTGGCGCTGTTGTGATCGTCGCTGGAACCGAGGCCCGCTGCACCCGAGGCCAATGGGCGGCGGATCCACCCCTACGGCTCCAGGGACACTGGATTAGCAGTTGCGTGGCTTTCCTTTGTCATCGTCGCTGCTGCTGAGGCCCACTACACCTTACATCAACGCGATTGATTTAGTGCTGCGCGGTTTGGTAGCATCATTATAATCTTCACGTGCTCCTCTGAAGGCAAACTGCCGCCCTCTCGCCGTTTGCTAACCACCCGCGGAGACTGTCGTTCCCATTGTCAAGCTGGCCACTGGCCCGCTCGCACGTTCATGATGAAGGAGATAAGAGGAGACAGGGGAGAAGAGGAATGATGAGATGGGGAGTAGGGGAGGAATGAGGACATGAGGAGAGGAATGAGGAAAGACTTAATTAATGGGTGAAAGGAGAGGGGATTGCTAATGTAAAATGGACATGTGGATCTGTTTCCTATAAAAATAAGCTTATTTTTATAAACGGAATTCTTAAGAAGTATATATCTTTCTCAAATCTGTTTATAGACTGATCTTTTTTACTTCGCCAACGAAAAATAAGAGCTTGGTCGCAAAAATCGTTTTCTTATAGTGTGACTGGATCATTATTATGGCTGGTTGGATCGCGACTGACAATGACTCAATTTTGGTTTACCTTATCATGTATACGCGCTTGATCGGTGGACTATTAATGGTAAAGCCAAAGGATTAGGTGATCACACACAAAGTATTTTATACTGAACGAATTGAAGACTTAAGTCATGATTCTCTCCGGTCATTTCTGTGTTCCTCTCATCTGTATATGACTCCCCACCTGTATATATGCAACGGGCCTGTTATGTAGTATAGATACTAACTCACATCATGCATGCATTATGTACTTGTTAGCTCAACTAATTGCACAATGTATCGCCAGACTCGCTACCTCCACGTACCCATATATATGGCCATATGCATGCAATGGACATGTCTCAGTCACGTTACACCCTTGCACACCTGAAAACTAATCTATTCCTCTTTATTGCTTACTTTGAGTCGATGACTAATACAAATTCCATTTCATGCACCATCGACTTGTTACTGTGGTTGAAATCGGGTTGGATACGGTTGGACGATCATGGTATTCTCTAAATTCGAAAATGGCGCGGGTAGGAGAGAAAAATGGATATACGGTATCCTAGTTTAAATTTGAATCTGAAAAGAAAAAGGTAGGATACCGGAAAAATTATATCCTTCTCTATGTCCTAGATTATCAAACATATATGAAAAAATACTATGAAATTCATCTACAAATTAACATAATAAAAATTGATCAATCACTATTTTACGAGCTCACAAGTAATATTACATAAATTTTTACTTGATGCATTTTTTAACACTCTAATTGCCTCCCTAGATTTAATATTTATGAATTAGATATATAAATAAATATATGTTTCTGAATCCGATTCTAAGGAAAACTATATAAATCGAGAACAAGATACGGGATACGGGATGAGTGATATGTGCACTATTCATACCGGCTCCTAGGGGTGAAAGAGGATATGTACGTATTTCTAACCGCCCAACCCAAGGGGCGACGCTAATGGGCGGGTTATCGCTGGCAGCGATCACCCCCATCCCCCTATATGTCCTCTCCCCCTTCCTTCTCCCCTTCTTCTCTTCCTACTACACCATAAATTTTAAAAATAATAAAAAAACAAAGTTAGAAATTTTATGTATAAAAATACTATATATAAAAATATTTGAATTTAAATTTAAATTTGAATCGGATATATAAAACTTTTTACTTATAAACTTTGGGTCTATAAACTTTAGGTGTATAGAAATACTATATATAAAAAAATTTGAATTCAAATTCAAATTCAAATTTCAATCGGGTATATAAACTTTTGACTTATAAACTTTAGGTGTATAAAAATACTATATATAAAAAATTGAATTCAAATTCAAAATAATATTTGAATTTAAATTCAAATTTGAATTGGATATATAAACTTTTGACTTATAAACTTTGGGTCTATAAACTTTAGATGTATAAATATACTATATATAAAAAATATTTGAATTCAAATTTAAATTTGAATCGGATATATAAACTTTTGACTTATAAACTTTGGGTCTGTAATCTTTAAGTGTATAAACTTTAGACGTGTAAACTTTAGGTGCATAAATTTTTTAAAATAGGAAAATAATGCGGTGCCAAAAAAGAAAAGTGAAGGGAGGGGGATTGATCGCCCGGAGCGATTGATCGCTCGTTAGGATTCTCGCAACCCAAAGCCTGTGGAAAGGTTAGATTGTTACCTCACGCTTAGCTGTCATGATTAGGATTTAATTTATTGTGAAAATCATATAATAAGTAACTATTTTTAAGTCTAGTTTTTGAGTGACAATTGGAAAGGGAGACTTGCAGATTGAAAAGAATGCATGCATCCTGTCTATGCTAAAACTATAGTCCACCTTTTTATTTGCTGCATCAATCCAAAAATATGGTAAAGCCGCGTGCATATTACTGTTGTGTTTATCCACTAATCACCGTTGTCTTATTCCCTTGCAAATAAACCAAGTCAAGACCTCTATATATCAAACCACCGACTTTTTCTTGAGGATACGTCACATATGGAGCTTAACTAGAATAAATGGTACACCCTCCATCTCAAAATAAGTTCATTTATAGGTTTCTGTGTCCAAAACTTGATTGTTCGTCTTATTTGATTTTTTTTTATGATTAATGTTTTTATTGTTGTTAGATGATAAAACCTTAATAGTACTTTATGAGTGAATTTTTATTATAAATTTTTAAAATAAGATGGATAGTCAAACGTTGGACACAAAACTCACAAATTAACTTATCACCTCCGTCCCAAAATAAGTGTAGTCGTGGGTATCCGTGTCTAACTTTTAACTGTTTGTCTTATTTGAAAAATTTTTGAAAACTTTTTTAAAAAATTGTCATACATAAAGTATTATTCATCGTTTTATCATCTAATAACAATAAAAATACTAATCATAAAAAAATTTTAAATAAGACGAACGGTCAAACGTTGGATATAAACAATATAAAACTGTACTTATTTTGGAACAGAGGGAGTACTCCACACTAGGCCTATAAATAGGGGCAACTTCCTCCTCGGCTCCTCATCCCTCTCCAAGTGATCTCCAGAGAGTGCAGACAGGACATAGCCGTACTGCAATAGAGCTGGTCGGTCAGTTAATCAGCCACCATGGCTCGTCGATCAAACCCAGCACTGATCAGTACCCTTTGCTGCTTGACTGCACTATTGTCTCTCGCCTTTGTGTGCTTCTTATTACCGTATGTGTGCCCGTTGGATGGCGACGACGACGACGCCGGCTTGACTAGTGTGTGGCCGGTGCTTGTGCGTACCGATGCTGCTACTCTCATCCACAACGACGACTACTGTCGCCGCGTTCACCCGTCGACGACGGCCGGCGTCGTCGTCGGCGCCGTTCCGACCTTTGTTTCAGCTGGCTCGGAGTCACAGCACCATCAGGTATAGCCCTCATATCTCATGTGTTTGTTAATTTGGTCGAAGAGAGCTTTGAGGAGGACGCAGTTTATAACTACTAGCTAGCTAGGGTTTTTATATAGGAAACGTTTCCATCCTCAGTTCATTTTGCTTGGGGGGAACGTATGCATGTGTGCACAAGTTTCGGCGATATGCTAATAACCGTACATATGTATACCATAATACCAACCAACAAATAACATAAAAAAAGTGTACATGTACTTTGAATATTATTAATTCCAGCTACATATAAACTGATGAAAAGGTCAAGTTCACTATGTTTAAGCGGTAACATATATATATAAAATCTGACCATTCTACGCATGTATAAATATATATCTTTTACATACAGCAAAAGACACCACGAAACGAGAGGAAGCTAGAAAAATGAGTGCAAGAACACGTACGTGCGCGCATCGATCCTGTGAGAGATCGAGCCGCATTTTCAATCTAGTGTTGACTAGAACTAAATTAGCCTATAAAATATAAATCCTATCCATACAGGGTTTGTCATTTTCTCCTTTTTAAAGACCCATGCCCAAATTAATTAAGCTGACCTATTTACGGATGAATTTATGTCGATCTCCTGTACGACTGTACTGCTATACATG
This sequence comes from Oryza glaberrima, assembly GCF_000147395.1. NCBI lineage: Eukaryota > Viridiplantae > Streptophyta > Magnoliopsida > Poales > Poaceae > Oryza > Oryza glaberrima. Next base: position 11,020,526 of record NC_068334.1, on the reverse strand, counting down.
TTGACGCTGATTTTTGCAGCCTGTTAATTTCAACTGTTCCATGCCGTCCACAAGAATCGTTCATGGGACACGTACTGACTCCTCCCTGCCGCCGGCGTCCGCCGCGGTGGACGTCGGCGACGGCAAGCCGCACCGCCGCGTCGTCACTGCCCTACCAGAGCTGATCAACTCCGACCTGGCCGCTCAGCTGGTGACCATGATCATCATCGTGTTAGCTGATCTTGCGGCGGACCAGAGGAAGAAGAAGAAGAGCGGAAGGATGGCGCCTCTTCTCACTACACCAGATCCTCACACCTGTGACGACATATCTGTGACGGGCATAAGTGGTAGTCAGTGATGATGGTCACCTTTGACGGGTCCTAAAAGATTCCGTCATCGGTGAGCTATTCAGCTGCGACCCATCACAGGTAACTAGTCACCTATGACGGGTCGAAAACGGAACCCGTCAAAGGTGAGTTAATCCTCACCTCTGACGGTTTGTACTTCTGGCCCGTCACAGGTGACTAGTTACCTGTGACGAGTTGCAACCGGATGGCCCGTCAGAGGTGAGGTTTACTCACCTCAAACGGGTTCAAACCCTAAACCGTTTGAGGTTAGTTGTCCCCACTATATATACTCGAAGCCGTCACCAACCTTCCCAACCCGAGCCGGAGGAGATATTTCTTCTCCCGACGGGGCCCACACTCGGAAGAGACAAGGTTGTCTTCTTTCTCTTTCTCCATTTCTCTCGACTTCTCTCTCCCTTTCTCCATATCTCTGCGTGTAGCGGCGGCGCCAGCGCCGGCCTGGCAGGGGCGGCGGCGCCATCCCGCCAGATCCGGCAGAGGTGAGAGGGGAGGCGCGGGAAGGGAGGCGTGGTGGCGGCGGACGGCGTGGAGATGCAACGGCTGTAGATGGCGGGAGGGTAGGAGGAAGCGGCGGATGGTGGGAGCGCCTTCCGTCCGCCAGATCTGGAGGCCCGACTAAGGGAGGGGAGGCGGTGGCGGCCCGACGGTGGCAGCGGTGGCGCCCTCCCCTCCGCCAGATCCGGCGGGAGGGGAGGCGGCGGCGGCTCGGCGGCAGCAGATCTGCCCGTCTCCGCCCTCGGGAGTGGCGGCGGCAGGCTTAGGCGGGCGAGAGCGAGCGGCCATGGCGGCGGTAGCTGCGACAACGACGACGGTGATGGTGGCTGCGACGATGACGACGATGCTGACGGCGGCTGCGATGAAGACGACGAGTGACTGCCTCCATCGACGGCGCAACCAACTTCTACGCCCACAAACCTCGGATCCGCCCCTGTCGTCTTCCAACGCCCACCCAACAGCCGCCGCTGGATCCGGCCTCCACGGGGTTCTGGTACGAGGATCCGGCTACCGCCGCCTCCATCCCCCAACCGCCGGTGTCCACGCCCTCTCCCCCCAACCACCGGCGTCCTCCACCATCTCCTTCACCCACGAGCGCCACCACCATTTCTGACTCTTATAGGTTGTGCTTGATTTTTCTTATCTTGCAAATGTTCATTGCCAAATTTTAGATTGGGCCATATTCTGTGTTGTTTGTGTGGATGTCTAGTTTGTTAAGATGCAGATCATTACTAGTGTGATTGTCTTGAATTTCCGATGAGGCACACTTTCACGTCAACTTGAGAAGACACCAGAACTGCCAAGGACAGAGACAAGCTAGTGTTTATATATCCATATTAGAGATATGAGATATGTAATATGTTATGCCTTCTACGATTACGATTGGCCGTGTTTAGTTTTTCTCCTATTCCCATCTTTTCATCTATCATATCACATTGAAAAATTTTCTACACACATAAACTTCTAATTTTTTTTTCAAACTCCCAACTTTTTTCAAACTTTTAACTTTTTCGGGAACTAAACACACCCATTAATCCGTGAAACAAGAATCTCTCTCCACGCCGAGGAGATAATAAAAGGCTTAAGGCGGGGCACTGTGTGATCGATATATATCCGAAATTAACTCGCCCTTGCACGATGCACCGGTCGAAACAGTGTGTCAAACGAGGTTCTACTACTTCGTACGCGTGCGGAGGTCAAAATATTCCACCACTTGCTGTGCCATTGCACGCCAACATCCCGACACCATTACATATATTTTCCCTAATTGTTTTGATCATTCCATTATAAAATTAACCAAATACAGCAAGCAGCTAGCTGGGGGGAGACGAGACGACCGTCGTGTCTCTATCTTGACTTTGTTTGTCTGAGAAAAAACAACAGACCGAAAAAACAATTAATCGATCGAGATTCAGACAGAGATCTCAGGAATGGATCAAATTATATACTCCTCCCGGTCTCCACGTACAGAAACATATATGACGTACGCTAATAAACACTAGCTAACCACAGCCCGCATCATCATTCAGTACCGAGACGTCAAGATTTCAAACCCGTGGGGTCAAATGAGGACCGCATAAGTATGCGTGTAATTAAGTTCCAGCAGGCAATTGTAATTTGCATTTTTCAGTTTTGCTAGCTTGTTAATTTCAGTCACAACCAGCAGGAGGACAAAATCGTACTTGATGTACACTTACGTGCGACATAACCAACTGACGACTAGTACTTGAGGTCACTCGGTATGAACTCCACGGTCATCACACGTAACGTTAACGCACACGCACTACTCATTACTCATCATTTAGTTAATTATTTTATCCTGAAAAAATTGAGGTTTCTGTTTTACTACAACTCATCTTAGGAAATCCTACAGTTGTTGGCATCATATATATGTGACTCGTCGCCTGCGTACCATTCGCTTAATTGTTTGGCACTATCGCAGTACTTCATCACTATACCATTGTGGAAAATCGGGCCATAAATCTCACCATTTCTAGGTCGGCCTATTTGCAGAAGGAAAAGGCTCACTTTTCATCCCTTATCTGGCTCAGTTTCAATTACGTCCCTCAACCGTAAAACGAGTATAATGTATCCCTCATCTTCTAAAACCATAAAATGGGTATAACGTATCCCTTATCTTCTAAAATTAGTGTAAATATAGTCTTAAAGAAAGTATTGAGAGTGATTTTGAATGACGTGGTGCTGATGTGGCACTAAATAAAAACTCACGTGGAACCCGCATGTCAGTGCCCCCCTCTCATCATCACCCACATGTCAGTAAACCAACCTCTCTCTCATCACCCACATGTCAGTGCCCCCCTCCCATTGAACACAACAATGCTCTGCCCATGGCTTATGATGACTTCTTCCAGGGCTGCCGCCAGTCTTCGTTCCTGCCCACCGAAGCAGAGCATGCAGAGTCCCCATCGCCGCCTCCGCCCCCACAGAGTTTGCCTGCAGAGACTGCCAAGATGGCGACCCAGCTTGGTATCCCGTCAGGGCAACGGCGGGAAGAACTTGCCGTGGAGCCGCCACTTGAGAAGCCCCTGCGCTCGTTCGGTATCCTCCCACCCTTCTGCTCATCTTCGTCGTAGGGACCACCATGGCCAAGGAGGCCATGGCGCAGTCGTCCCCATCGATTTGCTCCCTCTGCCGGCTCACCTGCCGCCACCAATCGAGTTGGAAGGATTTTGGGAGGGCAGCCAAAACCGTCCTTTGCCAGCGACATGGAGAACCTTGAGGAGAAGGCAGGCAAACCAAGAGAAAGAGGGTGTGGAAGCGAAGGGATATGGCAATGTCCCTACCCACCTGGTCTCCAATATCGGTCACCGATGGTTTCAGTCTTCACCCGCATCGTCACTCTTGCCAAACCAAGCTCGCACCGGAGTTCCCCCTCCAGCTTCTAGTGCCCCGCTGCCGCATCGGAGCTCCCCCTCCCCTCCATTGCTTCCTCATTGGCGCATCTACCCGCTAAAAGAAAAGATGGGAGAGAGGGAGAAGGTAGAAGAGGAAAAACCTCCGAACAAAGAGGATGGGATCATGGGACAGAGGGAGAGGATAGAAGAGGAAGAAGGTGGTGTTATGATATGTGGGTCCCACTTTCTTTTAAAAAAAAATTGTGATGCCACATAATAAACACCACATAGAAAAACAACTGGGTCAACATGCCACGTCAGCTAAAACCACCAACCAAAACCACTGAGGGATTTAGTTTACACTGCATTTAGAAGTTGAGGATGGTCTATATTTTGTTTTACGATTCAAACTGACACCTATTTGAGGGATCCAAATGATGGAGCCCATAAATAGTTAGTTACCCATTAGGCCCATGTTTAAGAATCCTCATCCCGTATCCTATTTTATATATAATTTTTACTCGGAATCAGATTCGGGAACGCGTATTTATTTGTATCTTTAATTAATAAATATTAAATCTAGGGAGGCAATTAGAGTGTTAAAAAAGTACATCAAGGAAAAGATTATGCAATATTACTTGTGTGCTCATAAAATAGTGATTAATCAGTATTTTATTATGTTTGTGGATGAATTTTATAGTATGTTTCCATATACTTTTGATAATATGGGACATACGGAAGGATATAATTTTTCCCGTATCCTAACCTTTTATTTTTGCAGATTCGATCGAATTCGAACTAGGATATTACTGGATATCCATTTTTCTCTCCAATATCCATCCTTTCCACAGGCCTTGGGTTGGGCGGTCAGAAATACACATTCTATTTCACCCCTACTTGTTACCGTGCGCTTAGCTTTCATGATTTTAGGATTAAATTTATTGTGAAATCACATAATAAGTAACTATTTTTTAAGTTCATTTTTGAGTGACAATTGGAAAGGGAGACTTGCAGATTGGAAAGCATGCATCTGTCTTCGCTGAAGCAGTAGCTACTAAACAAAGTTAGTGGAGAAAAAAATTAAAATGAGCGCAGCGGGCAAGGTGGTCGTCGTTTCTGACGTGCCAGTCATGCACGACCTGATCGACATATGATCGAGCGCGCAAGGACCCAGCTGCCGTCGCACACGCAGGTGAGAAATGCTTTCATTTCAATTGATTCTCAATTAGAGGAGTAGTTCGGACTCCATTAATTGTGTCTGTGTATATATACCGTCATCACGTTGTCCATCTCAGTTGCGTAAGTACGTATGTCTTGCACTTGAATTTGTACGTTTAGACGTGTAGTCCAACTCCAACGTACGTACACCTGATCCCCATGCTTTTGCGTCTCGCGAGCCAGCTGATGTTATATGAAATCGTGCATGGTAACAAAACCAGTTTTGTTTATCTGTTAATTAATCATCACGCGTGAGTGCTGCTCTTCGCCGCCTGTTCTGAATTTTCGGCTGTTGACGGCGGTGCCTTTTGGAATATTGTCCTTGTTGGCTTCGTTTAGTTCATATCAAAATTAAAAGTTTAGTTAAAAATGAAACAATGTGACGGAAAAGTTAAAAGTTTATGTCTGTAGGAAAGTTTTGATGTGATGAAAAAGTTGAAAGTTTGAAAAAAAAATTTGTAACTAAACACGGCCTTTTTGGGCTGTGTTCTGATTCCACGACTTCAGCAATGTTTTTTTCCAAAATCTTTGAAACGGAGCATGGAGCACACCGATGGAACAACTTTTTTTAATTTTAGTCTAGAATAATATTGGATAGGATCAGGATCAGCCGTAGTTGTAGCTTTGGATGCAAGGCAGTTAATTTGACAGGTGCACCGGTCGACAACTCATCTTTTATACACGTTGAAAACCCTATTAATCCTGGTTATAAAATCCGTGACCAGCAAATCAAAGATTAAAGACCATGATCTACTAAGTCAAAAAAAATATATGTTGGATGTGGGTTTCAAACACAAGATCTCTCATCTTAGTTCTCACGTGCGATTACATGTGTTGTCAAGTAAAAATTAAGGTGCCTTTCCAAGGAGAAAAAACGCCAGGTGAGGCGTGTACAAAACTTGGGAACGGGAATTTTATTCGCAAATGGTAACCGGCAGGACGATGAGTTTCCAACCAATTCAAACCTAAAAAACGTCTACACATTCTGCATATTGCTGTCAAAAACACCATAGTTGATTAGCACTAGCCGGCCCGTCATATTGTTGGCTCCGTTACCCGATCCCCCCGTCAAACTCTGCTAAAAAAAGTGTTCACTAGCGACCAAAAGTGTTTTTTGCTAACGGATTAACGGTCCGGCACCATTGACTAAAGACTAATAAAAATCGACCGTTTCTGCATGCGGATTCACAGCCACTTACAAAGATCAATTTTGACAAGCGTACATCTAAGAGAACTGTTTGCAAAAATCCAATTTTTTTTTCAGGTGTGTCGTCATTATGTCACCCGTTAGTGGAGACTGAAGATCCAGAAACGGTCTAGTCATTAGGTTTTTGGCCCAAAAAAATAAGAATAGATAGATCCAGACTTCCATCAACAGTAGTGGCAGCAAGCATCGACACTTCAACGGATCCAGACTTCCATTAATCACTACTAGAAAAAAGGATTTTGCAGGCGGGCCAAATCCGTCTTTTTAGGCGGACTAGCGTTCCGCCTATAAGCAAACGACTGTGAAAATAGATAATTTTCATAGGCCCATATGCGAAAATCAATTTTTGCAGGCGGACGACATCTTCACAGACGGTAGATTCACCCGCCTGCAAAGCACATTTGAGCGAATAAAAAAAAAGACGCCCCACCGCCGCCGCCGGCCTCTCTCTCCGGCCGACGACGGCTCTCCTCCTCCGTCCGCTGTCATCCCCACAGGGGTTGGCGCCATCATCGCGTCGTCATCATCGAGGAGGAAGCCGGTGGCGCCGTCGTCACGTCGTCGTCGTCTTCGCGTCGTTGGCGTCGTCGTCGTCGTCGTCGTCGTCGAGGAGGAAGCCGGTGGTGAGGAGGGAGCCGAGGGCGGAGACAGAGCCGGCGGCGAGGAGGGGAACCAACGGCAGAGGTAGGGAGGAGGGGAGCCAGTGGATACACCGCATCACGGCGCCACGAAGGTCGTCGTCGTCGCGGCCGAGGGGAGTCGAAGGCTCGTGGAGGCGGCGTCACGGTCATCGTCGTCATCATCGAGGAGGGAGCCGGCGGCGGAGGCGGGGAGGAGGGCAGCCGTCGGCGGAGCCAGTGGATCCGCCGCTTCACGGCGCCGCGAAGGTCGTCGTCTCGCGGCCGAGGGGAGCCGACGGCGAGCGGAGGCGGTGTCGCGGTCATCGTCGTAGAGGAGGGAGCCGGCGGCAGAGACGGGGAGGAGGGGAGCCGGTGGAGGATTTTTTTTTTGCTAAGAGTGTGAGAGAGAAGGAGAGAGAGAGAGAGGAGGGGGAGGGAAATGAGTGGTGGAGAGGAAAGGATAAGGATGGTGGAGGAGAGGATAAGGATGACTAATTTTTTTTTGGAGGCATGATTTTTGCAGGCGGACCACATAAGGTTCCGCCTGCAAAAATCATATTTTTTTCTAGGCGGAACACTTAAGAGGTCCGCCTATGAAAATAAATGTATCTTCGCAGGCAGGCCTCCTAAGTGGTCTGCCTGGAAAAATTGATTTTCGCAGGCGGATGGTGAGCTCCACCCCGATTTATATTTTTCTAGGCGGCCATTTAGCTCCGAGGGTCATACCTACTTGAAGAAATAAAAGGCCAACGTTGCTAAAAATTCATTTTTCTAGTAGTGAATAACAGTGGCAAAGCATTAACAGCAGACTACATCATATCTACATTCAGACTTCCATCAACAGCAGTAGGGATGAAAATGGATCGAATACGGTCAAAAAAAAAACTTGCTCTATCATATTCATTTTCATATTTTTTTTTCTCATAATCAAAATCGGATCGGAAACCCGGATACAAAACCAGAATAGAATATTATCGAATACAGATACAGAGCGAATACGAATAGAAACAAATACAGAACGAATAATTATCTAAATATCAATACCCCTCAAAGTAAGCTTCTTAAATTGAGGAAGAGATGTAGCCATTAGTTTTCAAAAACAAAACATCAACATTTTCAAATTTTATCTCTATTTGTAAGGGCAAGGAAGAGATAGAAAATGTTATGTTTACTTTCCATACAAATTTATGTTATCATGAAACAAATAATTTAATGTGCATGTATCACTGAAAGAGAGAGAAAGAGAGTATTGGAGACTTCCTAGGGTTATCCTTGTTGTTGGACTAGGCTGCCTCTTGGGTAAGGATGGTTTATAGGCTATGGCAGCCTTATGTGTAAGTCGGATATCCGATAGAAAATACCAGATATTATCCGACCGTTATCCGATTCCGACGGATATCACCTATATCATATTCGTTTTCATTTCCGAAAAATATATTCGAATTAAAAATTTTCCGGATATATCCGACCGAAACTATCCGATTCCGAAAAAAGGTCCGGTCAGACGGAAACTCTCTGAATCACTTTCAACCCTAAACAGCAGCATTACATCAACACAAGCATCAACAGTCACCACAAGCATCGCAGTCAAGGTCATCGCTGTTGTCACCAAGCTGCAGTCGGCATCGCCATCACTGAGTCAGCCGCAAACCCTAGACATTGTCACCACTGAGGGTCAACATGGTCAAGCTTGCGTGTGGAGCCGTCGTGCCGTCGCCATCAAGGGTCGTCGTCGAAGTGGACCGTCGCCGCTGCCAGATCTAGCGGTCCAAGAACCGCCGTCAAATCTAGCGATCCCAACTTGAGTCTCACCACCGGTCATCTTCTTACTCCCTCTCATCATCGTCCTATTCGCCACCCGCTCCAGCCAACCGAATCCACCAGCGGAGAGGCTAGGGTCTCCTAGATCCGATGGCCCTGACCTCCTTATTAGCTAATCTTGCATCAGTACGGAATGTTGACAGCTTCCTAGAGAGGCGACAGTAGTGGCACGCCTGGCGGTGGTGGAGAAAGGACCAGAGGAAGTAGGTAGAAGGGCGAGGGAAGGAAGGAGCGAGGGGCGAGAGAGTCTGGAGGTAGGAGGGAGAAGGGAAGGAGATCGAGAGGCGGGGACGGGTGGTGAGGTGGGCTGTGGGCGTTTTAATAAGTTGACATTAATTTTGTGAGCGGTACTCTTTGGCTACCACCAGCGAAAAACGGTTGCTAAGAGGTCCGACTGAAGAAATGGCGACCACCAGTGAAAATCTATTTTTGCTAATGTCCTTTGGCCGGAAGTCCTCAGATACATTTTTTTCTAGCTTTTTATTTATTCGGCAGTAAGGATAAAAGGGTGACACCATAAAAAGTCGTTTTGTATTTAAGAAAAAACAAAACTTATAAAAATTAATCTATGTTCAAATTCATTTAGTTTTTAAATATATGTGCAAATTAATTCATTTAGTTTTGTCTAGAACGGAGTGAGGACGGAGCACTTGTCTCCTTACAAACGCCTTGGTATTTTTCTGTTTTGTCTCGTTGCAAATCCCCTTTGTATGATTCTGTTTGTACTACTTGCGGCTAGTGGTAATATTTTTTTTGTTCGCATAAGGAACTTGTGAGTATGTACGCGGCCGTTCACACACGATCACTTTTTCTTGCATGCATATACATAGTATGTGGATGCATGCTTAGCTGGCCTAAAACAGGATATGACATCTATCCATCTTTTTACATCTATGCATGGTGTTGATGCACCATTACCATGCATGGATGGACTCAATTGTTTAACTCCAGAATTACGTATCAGCCTTCTCATGCTGTTTTACTTCATCAATTTATTTTTAATTTTGTACTACTATAATGAATTTGGGTTACTGGCACAATCGAGCATGCATGGCTGCACGAATGGCAGTCATGACATCACGAACGAATGACTATGCATATATCTCGATAACTATGTACATTAGGTAGGGATAAATAAAGAAATGAACTTTCACACAACCTCTTATCAGAAAGAAAGCTTCGGCAAGAAGAATTTCCAGCGCCCCTCTCCCTCGGGCGCTGGGCTATATATATATATAAACCCTTGCGCTAGCTCGGACGAATATTAATTACCGTCATCAAGCACTACAATAGAATTCACACAGCGTTAGGCCATGAGTACGTCAGATCAGGTGTTGCTCTTCGTCTGCCTACGTCGTGTTCTCCTGCTCTACGTGGCCATCACCAAGCTGCAGGTGGGTGGTGGCGGCGTCGACTCCGCAAGGAACTTCACCGATGTGGACGGTGGCGACGTATGTCACCGCGAAGTGCACTCCATCACCGAGGAGGACGGCAACGTCGACGACGACGAGGTGCAGTACGCCATCACCAACCAGGGCGTCGGCGCCGACGATGACGGCTCCGACGGAAAGGTACGACCCGTTACCCGTGTTTAATTATCTCATGAGGATAATTTACTAATTTAGCATCCTTAAAATGGTACGTACCGGTAGGTAGGTACCATATATCTTCAGATATTAAGTAACTCAATGTACCAAAAATTTGGTATCTCGAGGTTTTCATCTCACGAATCTTTCTCTGCAGTATTTTACCTTCTTTTTTTTTAGGAAGTGCAGTATTTTACTTGAACCTTTACTGTACTGTAGCATCTCATTTAATTTGTGCTGGAAAAATTGAACCAGTGATGTTTGACTCTTTGACTCATGATCTGCACACCCTGCAGCTGTCATCAGCATCACAGCAGGTTTTTTATCCCGCACGTGCAGAGGCGAACACGGCGTCGGCGGCCGCCGGAAAGTGGCGGGGGCACCGCATGCCCACCGCCCTGCAGCCAGAGCTCAACTCCGACGACGGCCATGGCCAGCAGTTCGATCGGACCGACGACCAAATCCAATCAAGCATCGCCGACAGACTGATCGCCACGATGATCATCGTCATGCTCATGGTCGTCATGAATGGTCGTGCGAGCGAGATCAACAAGAAGAGCCGACGGGCGACATGGTTCTCACCGGTGGCGGCGCTGACGATGCTGCTGCTGGTTGTCGCTGCGTCTGCCAACTCTGTGACGGCGGCGCGGCCGTTGGCCGCCGCCGCAGCCGCCGGCGGCGGCCATAACGAAGCTGCTGTAGCTGCTGCTGCATCTGAGACGATGCCGCTGAAGGCGGCAGCCCCAGGACACTCGTCCTGTACAACTGATCCCAATACGCAGCAGCCTGTGCGTTGTATTCCCCACTAGCTATATATCTGAGTATATACGACCATGTTAAATACAGTTACGTATTATATTACTATATAAATAAAGTTATGTAGTAGTAGATGATATGGTTGAAATCATCAATATAATCGTGTGTGTTTTGTAATACAGTACACTATACATTTGCATCGATCGAGCTTGTAACAAAATCGGAATAAATGGGAGCAATAAATTTGGTTTGTACTCCTACATGCATATACATGGTGAGATTTGTACGTGTCACGCACAACTCGACCTGTTAATATTTACTCACTCCGTATTTTAATGTATGACGCCGTTGATTTTTTTTATAAATATTTGACCATTCGTCTTATTAAAAAATTTAAATTCGGAGGGAGTACTATTTTGAACCCGTCGTGCATGTACGTTGACAGCGACCGTTCACGTCAGCTGAGATTCGCCGTTAACCTAATCTGTTACTCATCCCGTTTTGTTTATATGTACTCTGTTTTCTTTACTGATTTATTATTTACTATCTAGTCTCTCTTTCGTCCAAGTGATTAGGTCAGATACATTTGACTAGTTCAGTCTTTTCTCTTATCAAGGAAATAAACTACTTACTCCAGCTACGCATATATCTTACCATTTCTAATTCGATCCGGGTATTTTTCTTTAAAAATCGATACTGGAATATTTATGAGAAAATTCCCTATGTACCTTCAAACTTCACCCAATTTCTTCTATGCCTCTGAGATTTACTCATTCGCTTGCATACCCCTAAATTTTATTTTGAATCCTTCTATATCCCTTGCATTAGTTGACCATTAGTTGACCGTTACATTTCTATCATAAAGTCCATTCTGCCCTTTGATATCAAGAAAATATAAATTTATGAAGTATATTGATAGAGTGTATAAATTCATTGTATGCGACTATTATATGTATGAGTTTATTTTGTGAGATATTATTTAACAAATGCAATATTTTAGTTCACCTCGCGAAGGGAAAAAATAATTTTTATCTATGACAAAATTTATTTTAGATAAAACAAAAAAAATAATATTTTTTATCATTGAAAACTGTATATATAACATATTTTGTTATAATAGTACGAAATTCTTTATAAGATAAATCTTGTTATGCGAGATAAACATTACTTTTGTTAAATAATATCTCACAAAATAAACTTATAAATATAATAGTCGGATATAATGAACTTATACACTCCATCAACATACTTTATAAATTTATATTTTCTTGATACCGATGCGTAAAATAGACTTTATGATATGAATTTAACGGTCAATTAACTGACGGAAGAGGTATCAAAGAGATCCAAACTGAAATTTAAGGGTATGGAAGGGAAAAATAAGCATATCTTAGGGGTATAGAAGGGATTGGACGAACTTTCAGGGATAGAATTTTCTCAATATTTATTTATTCTTCCTCCGAATAGCACATGCACCGAAGGAGGTACAGTAAGCATCTTCGTAAAAAAAATTAAGTAGATCAAAGAAGTGCGGAGACTGAAGTTATCTCCTCTTCGTAACAAACTTCGCGACAAAGAAATGCATACACAAATGTGCCACCGATCGATCGGTGGTCATATCCTCATCTGTAGTACTCACTTTAATTTGGGAACTAAATTAAAATCAACGAGTGCTGCTAGCTCCCATCCAAATTAAAAACCTAAGAATCGTTCAAAAGGAGAATCTCGTGCATGACCAAATTAAAGCGGCTGGTTTCCAGTGTCCAGTCAGAGTTCGTGCTGTATATAGCTAGCTGCTGTGGACGGCGCCAGATCATCTCCACCAGCTACCACATCCATATCAGAGAATCGGGCATGCATCCACAGATTCCGTGGAGAAATAGTTTAGATTCCTAATTATAAATTCCAACACTAAAAGGTGCTCATTACCTTCTCTGTCAAGCCATGCATGCATTACGTACCCTACTTTTCTCCTAGTTAGTGAATGAACATGAATCAATTAAATTTTCTCTATTCACTATTTTAATTAATGTGCCAGCTATTAGTTGCCAACTTTGACCAAATAGTTATACTCCCCCATAGCAAAAAACCAACATACAATATAATGTGACCTATTTTAAAACAATGAATCTGGACAAAGACTTATCCAAAGGGCAACAGTAGATGCTATTAACAGGAGTAGCAATAACGTCACTTGCAAATCACAGATGTTTGTCATGGTCAAAAAGCCAATCTAAGTATGGGGTTATATTTTTCCGCCCTTTTGATTGAGTACTACTTACTGTAAAGTAACTTGGTATTCCATGTATGGTAGGAGTAGTTTTTTAAGTGGACCATGTGGATATGTGTTTCTTTTTCTTTCCAAGGATATGGATAGGTATATATATGTGACTTGACGTTGAATGACATCGTGTTCTGCACAGCATCGATCTTCCGACGACCAAAACCAAAGCAGCCGTCATCACCTGCTGTCTGATCCTTAATTCCTCCGGAATCGGAATGTTCGCCGCTAGCAAGCCGAACCACATTGCCAACAGCCGGAGTTCAACTCTGATCTTGCCCGTGAGAGGCTGAAAATCAGAGCCAACGACAGTCGCTACGGCGCTTCTGATTTACTAATCCTAGGCCTAGTACACTCAGACCGAGTCTTCTAATCAAGATATGGATTATTAGTATTATTTTGAAGGAGATCTCTTTGTCATCATCGTCAATATCGTCTACTAGTACACTCCAACCGTGAAGCTAGCTAGCAAGATTTCAAACCTGTTGGATCAAAAGCAGCACAAAGTGTGCATCTAATTAACGCCACATTTTTCATATTGCAGTCAAAATAAGTCACAATATTAGAAATGAATATTATAGGTTACATGCTAGCTAGTACGTTCAAAATGAATATATCTAGCCATAGTACATCTCATAATAAACAAGTGGATCGATCTAGCAATTCTGGAACCTAATTTTGTTTACTAATTAAAGCATATGAAGTTCTCGGGACACATACCTATTTCATATATGTATTTCAGATTCGAAACTCGCGACTGCATGCCCTAAGATGCAGATACCCTCAAGATGCTACCACTCTCGACCAGACATGAATCTTGACATTGACATTTGTGTCATCATCGGTACAAAATTGGTATTTATTTTTCCCATTCTTCCGTCCTCTTTTGAACATATTGTCTTTTCTTAGGATGCTAATCTTTAAAGAGTAATCATCCAAATATTTTGATTTCCAGAGGAATTTGGTATTTCCGCAGCTTTTTGAAAGGGTAGCTAGGCAGCTGCCTCTGTATTTCTACAGAAAAAGATTTCATAGTGAATGATCCACATATCTTGGTTAAATTCCAAAAAAGTTGCCTTTGTGACATTCAGGGCAATGGCCCGACATTTTCTTCTAAGTTAGTGAAGAACAACTAGTAGTCCAACTTGCATTTTCAATATTAGTAATTAGTAACTCAGAAGAACAACTTGCATTTTCAAAAAAAAAAGAAAAGAAAAAGAAAAAGCTACCAAAGAAGCAGCTGGATGGAAACGGCATTACTTTCGGTAGACAACACAGTAGTATACATTCGACAAGCTAAGAAATTTCGCCGTGTTTTATCAGGAGCCACGTGATAGGATCGGAAAGCACCACGTACTGATGACATATGCATGCGACGAAGGGACGCCTGATCGATCGAGACACACGGCAGCATGCATCCGTTGTCTCACCTCGTGCAGAGCTCCACTTCTCTCTTGAGTCGTCTCGCTAGCCCGGCCACTTGTGCTTGAGGTTTCTTAGAATGCAAAATTTAAATAGTGCATACGCACTACTTAATCTCAACGAGTGCATATTGCTAGGTGAGAAAGTGTCACTTATTACCCGGCCGTAAAGATGGCAAGCTAAATATCTACTTAGCTAGGTCATGCACGGGGGCGGATACAGGAATAAAAAATTAGGGAGGGGGGCTCAGTTACACAGTTTCTTTAATCTCCAACCACTTAGAGACCTTTAGTTTATCATTCATGGTGAAAAAATCGAAGTGGTTGTGCTCCGGGTGGTATCCATGGGTCTTGTGAGTGAAGGGGGTGTGCTCCGGGTGGTATCCATGGGTCTTGTGGGTGTAGGGGGGACTCATCCCCCCTGCACCCACGTTGCATTTGCCCCTGGTCATGCATGTCCTTCATTTTCCATGCGGTCAAAAAACAATTTCCACATGCAAGTGGGTGACCCACATGCACCCAGGTCTTTGCGAAAATTGGATTTTCGCATACGGACGGCTAAGCCATTCAGACGTAAAAATGAAAACTTGTCAAAAGGAAAATTGGAAAATCAAAAACATAGCCCAGAACCCTAACCCAACCCGTCCGCGGTCGCCATCGCCACATCTCCTATCGCCGCCACCGGCGGATCCGCACGTGCGGGGTATGGAGAATCCGTGTGGGAGCGGAAGGGGGCACCGGATCTGCCCCTCCCATCGCTGCCGCCAACAAATCCGTGCACATGGGAAGTGGAGAGGCGACTGGATCCGCGCGGGAGGGGAAGAGGGCCGGATCTGCCCTTCCTGTCGCTGCCGCCGGTGGATCCGCGTGCGTGGATGGCGGAGCGGTGGTGGTAGTAACTTAATACTAAATAAGGAGATCCACCTTAGAACGTTGAAAATAATTTACATAAATCATAAAATTAAGTTAGAACAGTGAATGCGACACATTGTTGCCATGCATGGAGAAGGAGATCCTCTGCCGTCCTGTGAAGGAAGAGAAGAGGATGGAAGAACCGAAGAAGATGGTGCTGGGTGTTCTAGGGTCCATGGACGAGAGACGAAGGCAGCATTTAATTACGCGTCCCTTGGCTTCCTTGTGTCCGCTGGTTCGAGTTTGAACGGACTAGATTGAATCACAGAAAATCTTAGTACTCTCGTGAGGTAGAATAAAAGGGCTTTGGGATATCACGACAAACCTAGTCCATATATATCCTCAGACAATTCACATGTACCTCAGTACCTAGCACATAACAGAAGCTGAAGGTGTCTTTGCGTATCGGTCTGCAATTTTTGACTGCGTTAATCTGGGTTGCACGCTGGTGGTAATCTAGTTTGGTGAAGTCCATTTCGCGTACGTCAACTATAGAACGAGTTTAATACATAGCCCTTGATCGAAAATCAGGTATGCAAACTCTTTCAACTTTTATAACCAATGTAAATCAACTTATCCATTAATCACAACCTACCTAATTATTCGTATTAGTAGCCATAGCAGTTGGAGCGTCGAGCTCAGTTTGGAGGACAGGTTTTGCGAGCTGCGCCACCCCTTATCTCTCTCCCTCTCTCTCTCTCTCTTCTCTTCGGATTTAGGGAGTCATAACCGTCTCCTTGAGCTCAATCTCCAGCTACCTTGTCAAGCTCCTCACGAGCTCAGTTGTTGCTGTTAGAAAACGATAGGCAAACAAACGATAAAAAACAATAGATCAATCATAGAAGACACGAGATTTTAACGTGGAAAACCCTCCCAAAACAGGAGAGAAAAATCCACGGGCGCCAGCTAACAAAATATCTTCACTATATCTGGGGTGAGGTTACAACGCCGCACGGCAGCTTACAAGAGGTAAATATATGGTGGAACTCTAGATGGGATGACGATCCGTTTCCCCTGGCCCAAGCCTCTGCTACGCTCCGGCCCAAGCCTCCCAGCGACGGGCCTCCGCTCCACTACGGCAGAAGCTGGCCTTTATTAAGTGCAAATGAATTTGGATCACAACTCAACAGTTGCCTTATCCACGTGTTGCCCCCAACGAGCTCCACCGCCTCTGCTAATGCCACCACTTCTACTATTATTGGCACCCGGCTATCTCTCGCCAATGTTCATCCATGGTCTTTGCCTAGACAAGCTCGTGCTTGCCGTGGTGGTGAAGTCGGTGTCCACTCTCCCTGACAACGGTGGTGTGGCATTCGGGATGTGCCTCCAGAGGGGCTTGCCCTCTAAGCTAGGTATGCGGACGCGCATGGCTGGAAAGGGATGGTGATAAAAGGGTGCGAGAGAAGAGGGGATGGGAGGAGAGAGATTGTGACGTGTGGGCCTTACCTTTTGTTTTAATAAATGACTTATATGTGGATTCCATTTGTTGCTTTTAATTTTTTTTTGCGCTAAAAAACCATCTGAGCGCTATGTCACATAAAAAACAGGTACAAAGTCCCACTTACAAGGAAACTATCATCAAAATCGCCCGAGAATGCAAATTGGGCTGGTTTGAACAGTTGAGAAATTTTTTATATCTGGTTTTACGGTGAAAGTATATGAATCGAACTCCGATAATAGTTAAGGACACAAATAGGTTTTTTGCATCCTGTTCTAAAACAACGGCCCATAACGCTTCTGAAATTTGTTTTGTCCGGACAATTTGTGGAAATTGCACGTCTCCAGTCCAGTCTCCCAGGCTCCCAGCCTATTGCTCTACGGGTTATCCAGGCTCCCAGCCTATTGCTCTACGGGTTATCCGTGTATGAGTCAGTTTTAAGTTCGTTTGATTTTGGAAATACAGATCCGTATTTGATTCGGGTTTTAAGTACGTTCGCTTTTGAAAATACGGAAAGAGTCGTACAAGATATCTCTTTAAAAAACTCGCATGCTAACTTGAGATGATTGAACTCCTAATTGCAGCTCATGATTTTCTAGAAATATATATATATTCAAGCGAATTCCCATAGTGAATTTTACCTTAACTAAACCGTATAGCAATGATAAAATTATAAAAATAACATTCACCCGTTGCAACGCACGAGTATTTTTTCTAGTAATGTAAAAATTCGGAAGTAGTAATTTGGTTATTGTTTGACCATTTTGTAAAGAGGACTGAACTATGTCGCAGGATTTAGCAACATGCTTGGGTTTATCTTTGCCGTGATAATATTTTTTTCGAATAAACTAAACTGAAATTGGGAGAAGGTTACATCTATAGATGGTCATATGGCTCGAAGCCCAACGGCCTGGCCCAAGACACGACAATTTGGCCTGACCCGACAGCCGTGCCATGCCTGGGCTGCTCCCTCGGCACGGTGGACCGGCATGACTGGCACGATCAAAAAAAATAGTAGAGGAAACCAAAATAGACTTAGTCAACCATATAAGGCAAGGCATAAAGAGAAGAGGAATACAAAATAGACTTATTTTCAGCCATATAGACATGGCTCAAAGAGTTGAGGAGGAAAAGTAGACTTATTCTGCAGAGAAGCACGATAGACTATCGTGCCTTTGGGCCGATCCGGCACGGCCCGAGTCTTATTGGGCCCGAGACTTTGTTAACTTAATAAAGTTTGATTAAAAAATTAAAGCGACTACATATGAAATGAAAGGATTAGATTAGGCAATTAACTAAACATGTTTCTCTCGTTTTGTTCGTACTAGTATTAGTTTCATTTTGAAACTGATTTCGAGTGTACTAGCACATACTCATATATAAGGGATCCTATTTAGCGTATATGTGCTAACAAGTGAAGTAGTATACACGTTATCCAATCTCCTTCCCTTTCTTCTTAAAAACTTTCAACTCATATTTAGAAATTATTATATCAGATTTGAAAACTTTTAAGTCAAGATTTGAAATTTTCAACACAGGTTTTTTAAGTATGCGTCTAATTACATGTTAGTTTAATTTTTATGCCGCCGTCATCAACAAATTTGAAAAATTAACGAGATAAATCAATATGTAATATATGAGTCCACAATTGTGCATGTTTAAATTCAACCTGTACAAGCTAATATAAGCAAAAGTAACAAATTAATTTAAGAGCAAATGATACACACTATTCACAGAAGAATTTGTTTTTTTCTTCTATTTTTATAGGTTGAATTTGAATTTAATTTGTATGTTTGTGAGATGGCATATCTCATATTGATATAACATGTCAATTTTTCAAAAAACAATCATAATTATTTAAATGATATGTAAAACTGAGAGGATATCCTTTTAAGGGATGAAAAGATTTTCCCTAAGGATAGCACACTTCAATTGTCCATAAATTATAGGTTTATAACATTATGAGATCAACTCTGGCCGGTCATTCTTTTTTCTAGCTAGCACACTCAGACCCTATTTGAGTTTACTGAAGATAAAGATTAAGATGAAATACTCAAATACATGCACACAAAATAAAAAAAATGCATTAGCATATAATTAATTACTCGCTTACTTTCAGGTTATAAGACTTTCTAGCATTGTCCACATTTATATAAATGTTAATGAATCTAGGCACACATATATGTCTAGATTCATTAACATATATATGAATGTGAGCAATGCTAGAAAGTCTTATAATATAAAATGGATGTAGTAATTTTTAATTATTTCAAACTAAAAAATGATTTATCTGTAATTTAAAGCAACTTCAATATTAAAAAAAATTCGTACAAAATGACCGGTTTGAAAATCGTGCTAGTAGCCAGGCATATGTAACAATTCTAGTTTTCGGGTCAATAGCATGCAATCGATGTAACGAGAGGAGGCAAGCCTTTTTAAGTAATAAGTAGTACTAGTAGATCGAAAGCGAAGTGAAGTTTATCTCTTCTTCGTATAAATACTTCGTGGAGAACAAACGCACACCCATCGATGCACAAATGGACTACCGTGATAATCCCCATCTACATTATTTGTGAAAAGTTATTTTTTTATGAATGATACATAAATGAGTCAGACTAAATAAGAAAACGTCCTCTTTTAGCCAACAACTGTTCTAATTTTTGCTTCTGGGAGAGAGTGGTGGTAGTCGTCTGTGGTGTAAGCTCTTTTTCAAGAAAAACTGAAGTCTTAATTCGGTGGCGATACGTCTGCCAGTTCGTGCTTTTCCTTCCTCTTTCTGGCCTGGTTGTTTTAATGTACTAAGAACCTTTGTGTTAGCACTTGTCTCATTTCTGGTAATGGAAATGGGGCTATCAGGCCTAGCTAAAAAAAAAAACCTTTTCTATTTTTTTAAAAAAGGTATGGACCAGGAAGTTATCCTTGACTAGTATTGTTCTACTCCCTCTCCATTTCAAAATGTTTGACACCGTTGACTTTTTAGCACATCTTTAACCATTCGTCTTATTAAAAAAGTTTGTGAAATATGTAAAACTATATGTGTACATGAAAGTATATTTAACAATGAATTAAATGATATGAAAAGAATAAATAATTATTTAAATTTTTTGAATAAGACGAATTGTTAAACACGTACTAAAAAGTCAACGGTGTCAAAATAAACGGAGGGAGTAGTATAGATTGATCTCATGTTATTACCATGTATATTGGTCGGCAGTGATTCTTTAATATATGAAGCAAAGCAAAATGATACTTTTGTTCCTTATAAGGAGAATCACAGAAAAAAAAAACATTCACGAAAACATAAACTAGAAATCTTCTCTATTAAGTAAACTACATATTGATTTGCTCCGCGTTGTTTCACAACATCTTTTCGCGAACGCTGTTTCACAACATCTGACAAATGCAAAAGCGGACGACGATGGAAGAACTTGAAGCGAGCACTGCAGGGGTTACGCCCCATATGGTTCCAAATTAAATTTGCAATAAATGTCATAAAAATCCACTAAATTTAGTTTGATTTTTTTTAGAAAAATCAGCACTATTGCCCCTCAGGCCTCAGATGATAACACACGTGTACGGCTCTGCCGACATAAATTACATGCGAAATGACACCGCAAGTAAGTATTAGCGCCCAAAAACCAATACTTAATTAATTGAAATTAGTCTTTGTACTGAGGAAATTACACTAAACTTGTTCAACAAGTAAGTGACGCTGCCTATATAAACCTGCCTAATCCTAATCCCAATTAGCACATACCCCAACTCCACAAGCCAAATTCCAAACGCCAAACGCCAAACGCCGACCATGTCAAACCGCGCGATCCTCCTCCTCTTCGTCGTTCTCACCTTATCCAGCGGCGTCGGCGCCGTCGCGGCGGTTGCCGCCGACGCTGGGGAGACGCACCATGGCACCGTGTGGTCAGCCTGCGTCCCGGAGCTGACGGCCGCCACCACGACGAACGGCAAGGCGGCGCTCGGCCGCGACGCCGCCGTCCACGGCGGCCTCATCCCCCACGAGTGCGAAGCGGGCGACGGCGTCGCGCGGCCGGCGAGGAACAGCAGCGAGGGAGGCGTACCCGGCGTCGTCCCAGAGGGCGCTGCTGAGGCGGAGCCGAGCCCGCGCGACTTGCACGGCATGGTGGACAAGCGGCCGACGTCGACGTCGATCCGAGAGAGCGCCCATGGCGAGACGCTCCCGCGCGGCGGCGGCGGTGGCGGCAGCGTCGTATCCGTTCCCTTCGTCCTGGCCGTCGACGCGCTCCATCTAGCCGAGGTATATACGTGTGTTCATCTTGCTTAGCCCTTAGATTAATCTATCGCTCTTTCATGAAGAATCGTAGCGCGTATGGCCATTAGCCTCTTCATGAACTCATGATCGATCATAGTTACGCAGCGCCGTGACCACGCGCGCACAGGTCACCTTGTGCGTATCGATCGGAGAGGGCGATTTTTTTTTTTGGGAACTGCTACAAAACTTTCTCAAGTTTTTTGCCCTAGAATTTGCAGATTTGTAACCATAACATCACTTCAAGATTTATGCATGAAAGGAAACAAAATTGCTAGAAAGAAATTTTCACACATATCACTTGTAAAATCTCGGTGCTAGCCAACCAAACCCTAGTGGAATATAAGTTTATATATATATATATATATATATATATATATATATATATATATATATATATATATATATATATATATATATATATATATATGTTGCATCGTAGTTACAGTGTAGTTACAATGCAGTTATATTTTTAAAGTGCAATTACATTATAATTATAGTGAAGTTACACTTCAATTATTACTATAATTAAATCTGAAAGTTTTTCACTCAAAGAACTTTTGGTTTTAATTACTTCTCTTTTTTATTTTACTCTACCGTACCGTATTGTTATATAATTTGGGTTTTCAAGTTCAAAATGGAAGTTAGTCAAAAGTTTGGCATTTATAGCAGCAGGCTGCTGCCCTTGGGGAAATGAGCACGTTAGAGCAAGGTCAATAGTATAGCCAACTACTGGCTACAAAACATCTATAACCAATCTAATAGTCCATTCATAACTGTAAAAATATACTACACCATTAATACCCGGTCCCATCTCTCATACACATATAACATCTTGGAGTCCGTGTTGCAGCCGGCTCCAAATATGTAGCCCGCTTTATTCTCTCTTCTCTTTTCTTCTCGATATATGGTTATAGCCGGCTTATAGCCTGCTATTGTACCTACTCTTATATAATTGGAATTCGCTTAGCTTAGCTTTACTACTATAGTGAACTGTTTAGTTTTATCATGTCTGGCCAGCTTGTTTGTCATGGAAAAATCGGCGCTTGTATATTGTGCGTGAGTAATTACATGGTTGTATGTGCGATATGATTTTGATGTAAGCGTGCAAAAAAAATAAAATAAAATTCGTAGTGGGTCTATCGTTTAGGAATTTGTGAATTTTCATGATGATTTATGGTATAATACAATTTTAGAGGGATGAACAGATCGATCAACGTATCTTGGACCCAGATCTAAGCTTAAAGCTATATTTTTTTTTAGTGTGCAATTCCGATACGTGTGGATGGATATATATACGTCTATTTGGTGTGGGCGGTGTGGAGATTGATAATTTCTTGGAAAATCAGTAACGATTCGATATATCGATTCAAATTCTCATCTTTGACCGAAAAGATCAGATAATCGTGACGCGTCAAGATTATCCAGAAATGCATGTGTTTACAACTTTACATGATGCGGCAGATGCCTCTAGCTCGTGTACAAACCGCGATTAACTTTGCTAATGTCATAAAAAAGCAGAGCCACAGACTTGTCGGTCGAGGTCAAAGCCAATCGACCTACGGAATTTGTTTTTATCATTGTTTGACTAACCACATTCGTTATTTAGTTTGATATATATTATATTATTATGGCTAGCTAATTTTTATGGGCATGGCTTTTCTTTTTCTAGAAGAAATGGATGGGTATGTGAGTTGACGCTTGGTTTGGCCTTTTTTTTTTTTTCTTCTAAACTTGTAGCATGTTCCAAACAAGAAAAGCGTCAGCCACTACTTCCCCATGCTGCTGCCTGCCTCCGGAATAATGTTCGCCGCTGCGGCCGCCGGCGAGCCGGAGCGCACTGCCGACGCTGTCTTCATCGCGCTGGTGATCGTGACGACCGTGCAAGTATCTCGTCACGACCAGAAGACGAAGAAGAAGAAGACACGACGGGGAAGAACACGCGCCGCGGCGGCGCTTCTGGTGCTCCTAGCCGCCGTTGCCGCGCTTCCCACCGGTGCTTCGGCGGCGCGGCCGTTACACGGTGGCGGGCATGCGGCGGCGGCGGCAGCAGCGGCGATGCCAAAAAGCTTGGCGTCTTCAGGTCGGTCGTCGTGTACCAACGACCCTAACACGATGGATGCTGG
Source organism: Oryza glaberrima (assembly GCF_000147395.1). NCBI lineage: Eukaryota > Viridiplantae > Streptophyta > Magnoliopsida > Poales > Poaceae > Oryza > Oryza glaberrima. The sequence goes on along the minus strand of NC_068334.1, from coordinate 10,997,158 downwards.
TCGTCCATGCGTGCACCCCTAGCTAGCTAGAGCCTTAATTAGCATATACTGAAAAAGACATAAATGCCATGTTAGTGTCATTTTTTAGAGGTGGGTTTTACTATTTTTGCCATCGCTGATGTGTTTTATTTATTTATTTATTTTTGGCATGCATTGGCATGAAAGATCACTATTGTAGGGTTTGATCGATCTACTGTATTTTGTGACAAGGACACTAAATGTACTTTGTTTGTAGTACTGTACTGATTTTCTGCGTGTGGACCTGCATCTGAACCAGATGATGATTACTGATATGCTTCGAACGACAAGTCTTTGTCATGTTTTGCATCGTGGTCTCGTCGTTTCCGTGTGCAACCCAACCACAAAGCGAGCGAGACTTCAAACACGTGGGGTCAAAAATTAAAAAGCAAAAGTATAAGCTCTGTTCAGCTGCACTATAATACAGCTGTCTTTGGCTTTCTACTATAGTCACACACGCACATAATACTATTTACAGCCACACGCATAATACTGTTTAAGTGGGCTGCAACACAGAAAAGAAAGTGCAGCCGTACAGACCCATATAATACAATATCTAAATGTCACTTTTGCATGTTGCATTCACAACCAGAAAAAGGCATATCATTCGATTTTCGATGTACACGTGCAAAATCACCAACTGACAACCATTTGAGCTGAGGTCACCTGGGAATTCCACGGTCATCGCAACATTACCGCCTAGCTAGCTACCACTCAACAGTTGGTTTAATACAGTACTCCCTCCGTTTCATATTATAAGACTTTCTAGCATTACTCACATTTATATATATTTAGTTTCATTAATATATATATATATATATATATATATATATATGAGCAATGCTAGAAAGTCTTATAATCTCTCCATTCTAAAATGTTTGACGCCATTGATTTTTTTAAACAGACCCACGAGGCTCATATTTGGGAATCGGGCTGACAATTTTGGGCCGCGTCCATCTGGGCCTGTATATTGGGCATAGTCGTATTAGGCCTTGTTTAATTAATCCTCAAGAGGAAAGGTAATTTTATCATTCTTAATAAGGTACCTCTAGGTACTAATAAAAATTTTAGTGTAAAATTTAGGTAACTTAAGATACTTTTTTAAGTACGGTAAAATTGCTAGAGAAAAGAATGGGAGGGGATTGAGGGAAAATAATTTCACACCACACAATAAGTGTGGAATAAATTAACTTTAAATCCCCTTATGAGAGGGATTAATCCAACAAGTCCTTACAGAGTAATGGCCCATACATCCAGAGGCCTTGCCCATTAGGAGCAACAGTTAGGCCCATGTATCTGGCCCATTACAGCATACTACGAGATGGGTTGGCCACTGGAATTAATTGGCTAGCTTGTTTACAAGTGACATGTCAACATTGTGATATATCATATATATGTGACACGTCGACGTTATCTGTATTTTTTTTTTGCGCTAATGCTGACGTCAATCTGTTAGCTCCATCGTTTGGCTTATATCTAAATAAGCCAAAACGGCTTATTAGAAAATAAAAATAAATTTATAGATGAAACTTTTATAAATGTGTTCTTAATGATTTAAAAGCCAATGTTGTAAAAAAACTACGTTGAAAATATCTCAAAATCAATCTCAAAATTAAGTTTGAAAATTCAAAATTTAGCCGGAAAATAATAAAATAATGCGTTCGGTGTCCTACGGCAAATTTCAAATATTTTGCAGTGTTCTTGGGCAATTTCACGTTTTCTCGGTGTCCCTCAGCTAATTACGTGTTTTTTGCATGTCCTGTAGCAAATTTTGCCAAAGTTTTATGCATTCACCACTAGTTTTTTTTTTTTTTTTTGGGTAAACTTTGCATCCAACGATTACAAAACCAGAATAATACACGGCCCGCCCGGTCAACTTCGTCGTGAGAGTTAATCAGGAGAGTTAATGTAGATTCTGCAATTGACCAAACCTGTTTCTCTCGTTTTGTTCATGCTTGTAATAGGCCGTGTTCAGTTGTTTTTGCAAAAAAACATTTGAGGCATACGGACGTATATTTAAAGTATTAAATATAGACTAATAACGAAATAAATTACAGATTCTACCTATAAACTACGAGACGAATCTATTAAGCCTAATTAATCTGATATTATCAAATGTTTACTATAGCACCACATTGTCAAATAATGGCGTAATTAGGCTCAAAAGATTCTGTCGACGTTTGATGTCACGATTCCGGTATTTGTATGGTATGGGGATCGTCGGTGCTAGGATATACGCGAGACTGAGGTAAAAGAGATGGAGACAGGGATTTTTATACAGGTTCGGGCCCCTGAATTGTCAGGCAATAACCCTACATCCTGTTGGCCGAAGCCGGTATTGCTCTTATTTATGATAATCACACCAGTACAATATTTGGGGTAGCCTATCTAACTGTTGTCGACATGGCGGTCTGACGATCTGACTCGTAGTCGACAACAGGGTACCCTTCCTCCTCAAATCCGTGCTCGGCGAGATCAGAGATAGCGCTTTCGTCTCTCCTGACAGTATCCGGAGACACCGCAGGGTACTAGCCGTGCTTATCCCTGAAGTCGATATCCGGCGGCGTGTCTTGTCGTATGTAGGCTTCTATGTGGCTTCTATGTCGATTGTGTTGGGTGTTGATCCTCCTCCCTCTCCTCCTAGGGGGGCTTGTATCTATACCCATAGGTGTCCCTTTGTCCAAGTAGAACTAGGGAAACCAATATGGATACAATCCGAGTAGTCCTTGTCGTTTCTGTGTAGAACTCTGGTTGTCTTTCCTTATCCGGAACTCCTCCTATATCCGAAGGTTGCTTCCATATAGGACATGGTATGTAGTGGGTCCTGCCGAGATTTAGTCAACTACTATTAGGTATGTGGTATTCATAACCCTGACAGATTCATCTCGCAATTTGCATGCAAACTGTGCAATTGGTTTTTTTCGTTCACATTTAATGCTTCATGCATATGTCCAAACATTTAATATGACGGAAAAGTTGGAAGTTTAAAGAGAACTAAATACAGCCTTAGTTTCATTTCGGGAAATGATTTCTAGTACTAACACATACTCCCTTTATTGAAAAAAAAGCTAACCTGACCCCTTCTATTATAATAAATCTGGACAAGAGTTATCCAAATTTATTTTACTAGGGATTGTTCTAGGAGGGGTCACATCCTTTTTTAGGTTGACTTTTCTTTTTTTTTTTTGAACGAAGGGAGTAACACATATACTATAATCCATAAGTATCCACTTGAAGAGCCGATCGAGTGTATATACTCGTATCGTCCTCTAGGGAGGTCGCCATCCGATGCTGACATACCAGATCTTCCCCTGTCACTTTGTCAGGTAGTACTCCGCTGTATCATATTCCCATCGCACGCGCTAATCAACCTCGTGTCATACGTACGTTGAATACTGTACTGTATATTCTAGTCCAACTGATCGATTAGTTGAGATACACTCTCACCAGTTGAGTACTCTTTGTTAAAGTGCATAAAACAAGGTGTTAGTATATTACTCGGATATGTTAAAAAAAAGACATAAAACTAAAAGATGTACAATATAACGCATATTGTAGTATTAAAATATTGGCAATGGAAAAGACCAAAAAACTGATAAATATTATGTTCCAAATTTCTATGTTAACTATTGGGCCAAGTATATATATCAACAGATGACATGGATGATATGTATAGTGCAAAAAGAAGATAGACTTCCAATTAGACATGAATGAGATGTCTAGCGCAAAAGATGCATGTTAAGACTGGACCATAAGCTACTATAACCTTTTCACGAAGGGCAGACCCTAACTAAAGTGAACTTGTGAGCCCTAATACCCACATGCTTTGCAAATCAATTCAATCTCCTACATATAAAGCGTTCCAAATATGTATTACACATTTCCAAAGTAACCATCACGTGGCACATTTCCAAAGTACTACGTGGCACCCTACAAATGCTTCTAAACCATCACGTAGCATGCATTCAATTACATTAGAGAAAATTTTAAAATTCTAAGAAACATTAGAGACAAGTTGATGAAAGCGATGGCGAGCTATGTAATCGAATGAAGGTGACTGAGAGTTTCAGTCACCCGCACGTACGACAAAGTCCCGCTCCATGATGATGCTGAGAGCACAACGCAGGAGAGCCTGTCGACGGTGGTGGACGCCATCAGCCCGGCGAACCACGGCTGCAGGAGCAGCATCTGCGATGCCGGTGTGACGAGACATGTCGTTGCCTCCATTGCCACTTTTTGGACGGTGAATGCGTAGGTGATCATCGCTGCCAATGCCAAACGCGCGTTACGCGCCGCGGCTGGCAAGAGAGCTTCCTATCCGTCCTGACGTGACATGACCGGTCCACAGCTTACAGATCGGTGCTGACTTAGCGAGTCAAAGTGGTCAACCAGTTGTATCAGCAGAAACCGCTTTCTAAACCACCGAAAAATTCGATTTGCACTGGTTTTTGAATATAGAGGGGTTATATCCGGTATTGCAGTCGAGGGAGACGAATCAATCAAAGTCGAGGGAGACGAATCAATCAAAGAACGCACTACTTCAGGAAGGTAAAATAGACTTATTCCAGCCCAAAATCTTGTTTCTTCTCCGGACAATTCGTAGAAGGAATAAGTTCATCTAAGGTCCCTGAACTTGTCAACTAATCCGATTTTCGTCCTTAAACCCCAAAACTAGATACAACGGGTCCCTCAACTATTAAAACCAGTGCATATAAGGTCCCTCGGCGGTTTAGATGGTGGTTTTGGTTGATGTGGCGTCTACATGGCTATTTTGACTCGGTCTTCATCTGACGTGGCGCTTACGTGTCAATTCGATCTAGAAAAATAATAAAATCTGTGGGACCCACATGTCAGTTACATAGAAAAAATAATTTAAAAAATTGGGGCTCACGTGGGCCCCACATGTTATTCTCACCCTACCCTTCTTCCCCATCTCCCCATCTCCCCTCTCTTTCGTCTCTCTCCCCTCACATCTCTCCAGGCGCCACGGGACGGGGAGGTTCGGCGGCCGGGCGGCATGGCGGCGGCGGCGCAAGAGAAGGGGAGGGCGTCGGCGGTGGGAGCGCTGGGCGGGGTGGGGGGGAGCGCCACGGGAGGTTCGGCGGCCGACGGCACGGCGGCGACACAAGAGAAGGGGAGGGCGTCGGCGGCGGGAGTGCTGGGTGAGGGCGGAGGGAGCGAGGCAGCCGGCACACTCCGGGTTCCTCAAGGGCCACCGCCTGGCCATCTTCTGCCTCGCCTCGGGCTGCTGCGGGCGGGTGGTGGTGAGCGGGTCGGAGGACGCCACCATGCGGGTGTGGCGGCGCGACCCACCTCGACTCCATCTCGAATGATTGGAATATGATGGTCAGCACCATAGTGGAAAAAACCGGAATGATTGGAATATGATGGTCAGCAGTTCAGCATAAGCACAAGTAGCAGCTCACATACGCATATATACATACAAATATACATGGTATAGATTTTGCCTGAACTATCATGAACTATATATATCATGTTATAGCGCCATGCTTGCCTTGGCAGGCAGGCCGACGAAGGAGAGACTGGGCGCGTGGTTCGGGGGGAAGACATGCTTGTACAGAGGCCCGATGCGGTTGTCGGTGAGGAGAACAGTCTCCACCTCCTCCTCGCTTCCCTTGTAGCTTGCTTGGTCCAATTAATACCTCTCCTCGTCTCCCCAGCTAGCTTCGCTTTATAGGTGCTCGAGTTCCTCCGCTACCTCGATCAGTTCGGCAAGATCAAGGCACACGCGCCAACGTGCCCCTTCTTCGGCCACCCGGCACCACCGGCGCCATGCCTTTGCCCACTCTGCCAGGCGTGGGGAAGCCCACGCGCCGTTCTCCTCGCCGCCCGCCCTTCCTGTCCACGCGCCGGGAGGAGAAGATGAAGGAGGGAGAGGGGGAGAGAGGAGGAAGAAGGCTGTCCGGCAGAGAGAAGACGATGGGAGTGCGAATGACATGTGGAAGCTACGTGGGCCCCACCATTTTAAAATTATCTTTTGGTGTGCCTGACATGTGGGCCCACAGTTTTTATTATTTTTTAAATTAAATTGCCACGTAAGCGTCACGTCAATGCCATGTGGGACGAAGACCTAGTAAAGGGAGCCACGTAAGCGCTACATCATCCAAAACCGGTCACAATACTGCCGAGAGACCTTTTCTGCACGGTTTTGTAAGTTGAGGGATGCATTGTATCCGGTTTTTTGGACTGACGATGAAAATCAGACTGGGCGACAAATTGAGGGACCTAAAGTGAACTTATTCCTTCGTAGAAAGTCGCTAGGCCCTTTAGCATGGCCCAGCCCGCGAGACAAAGCACATCTACGGACTGGGCCGTGGGCTCTCACGGTAGCCCCACCAGCCAGTCGCGGACTCGGTGACGACAGCGCCGGCTGTGTGCAGTGTGACGCACCGGCAGCGCACGTGAGCGGGCTCGCTCAGCGCGCGAAAGCGCAGTGCAATTGTGCAAAGCGAGATGCGCGACTACAGAGGCTACGCGTTCCTATGCCACGGTCGACGGTCAAGTCCAACGACGGCGCACGCATCCCGATTTTCTACGGCGAGACAGCAGTTAGGGCACCCGCAATGGTTATTTATAGGCTCTCTACAAGAGATCTATATCAGCATATTTTTCTACTTGGAAGAGATTAAATGAAGAGAGAGAGCAAAGCTATCTACTAACCGGGAGATAGTCTATAGAAAAAAACGAGGCAATAAATTAGAGAGCTATAGATACCCATGTAGACATACCATTGAAGTAGTTTACTATTAATCTAGTCAGCTTACTTTACCATTGTGGGTGCTCTTACAGCCTTAAAAAGTCACGGGCCGATCCATTTTTCTTATCCTCGCAATTTCATGGCAGTTATCATCTGCCAAGTTTCTACCGTAACAATTAATTTCGGAGCAGTTACTAGTATGTTTTTACTCTGCCGTCGGTTCCTCTCGGACAGCGCCGCCTTCCTGCCACCATGAGCCGGACGTATACGGGCACGAGACGGCGCTCGTCAGCTCATTTTTCCTGCTTTCAAAGTAGTAAAAGAAAAAAAAAACTTGTAAAATCCATTCAATCAACGACACTACGACAGCACCTTGATCATATTTTTGTTTTTTAGATGCTCTAATGTGTTCCAGGTGGATCTAATATTAATATGTTCTTCATCTGTTCCATCTTACTCCTATGGTTAGAAGATCAAAACCGTTGCTTATAATTTGTTCTTTTACTTTAGCTTATTGAAAATTAGCTAGCATTACTGACTTTGGGGATATTTTTATTTGGAAATAATCCTAATTGCCCCCTAACTATTGCTGCCGTTTGAAATAACCCCTAAACTCAAATATCAAACATTTAACCGAACTTATGAAACCGGATGAAGTACCCGGCCCGCTTGTTCAATTTGAAGCGGTTTTGGTACAACATCACATACATGTGGCAGTCCAGTCAGCAAAATAATATTTTTAAAAAAAATCTATAGATACCTATCAACGACTCTACTAAAGCAGCCAGACACGGCTGGGGGGGGGGGGGAGGGGAGGGGCTATCGGCCTTATTTCTCTCTTGCCCCCTCTCACCACGATCTCAGCAGTGCGAGGCGGGCTCTGATCGACGAGGTTGCTTGGGCGAGGCGGGCATCATCCGTTGCCGCCCCTCTTCCTTTCTTACCCTAGATCGACCTCGGGAAGGTGATGCGGACACCAGCAACTCGACCCTCACCATCGCCGTCACTGTCCCTCTTTCCCTGGATCGACCTCATGAGGCGATGTGGACTTCGGCGAGACGGGGCCTCAGCTGCCACTACCGCCCCTCTTCTCTGGCGGCACGATCTGAGCATCGGCTCAAGGTCCTCACTGAGCGGGGGCTGAGTCCTCCACGGTTCTAGGTGATGGAGCTCCCAGCCGCGCTCGCCGCTGACCGGAGGCCCCTGCCCGCCACCGACCGGAGCGTCCTCCTAGCCGCACCATCCAACGGCAATAGCACAGAGAGGGAGAGGGAGAGAGAGCGCGTGCGGGGGGGGGGGGGGGGGGAATGTGACATGTGGGCTCTATGTATATATGTGTTTGTCAGTGTGTGTGTGTTATTTTTGCTGATTGGTGCCATGTAGGACCAAAATCACGTTGGATCTGATTGGACTGCCACTGCACGTGTGTCATGTACTACTAAAACCGTTGTGGATTGAGCAAGGGGTAATTCGTCTGGTATCAATAGTTCGAGGTTTAAAATATATGTTTTTGTGGTTCAGGGGTAATATAAACTGTCGCAATAGGGGTAATTCAGATTTAATTGTTATAGTATGTATGATTCTTTTAGCGTTTCAGCTATTTTTATTGTTTAATAGGTAGCTGGGATTTATCCCAGCACTTTTTTTTATTTTGTATATACTTATTAGCTATATATGTGGCTTGTGTGAGAGGATGGGAAACAAAAACATTTTCGTTATAAAAAAGGACTAGCTAGGATAAAATTATTTTGCTTCCATGGATTGTCATTGTGTCAGGTATTTCAGTACGCGCTCCGGATACACACTACAGAACTCAAACTGTCAAAAATGGTTGCGACCTTGCGGGCCTGCGGAGTTGAACACATCAATCCGTTGATATTTAGGCGATCCATATGTTGACTCTTCAAAAGTTCCCAAATTAATCTCTTTTCTTTTAAAACAAAATCTCCTGTTGAATATTTAAAAAGTTTGGCTTGTTGCTATCCAAATTCGCCAAGCTTTCATTGTCGGCAGTGGCGCCTTCACATACGGCTATATATATGCATGCATGCTGACAATCTGCGTCAAAAAGCTTTTCTTTAGATGCCAAAAAAAATTTTAGATGTCAAATTAACCAGGCTTTCATTGTCTGCAGCGCCTTCACATATGGCTCTGTTTGAATCTTATAAAGATGGGACGAAAATTAAGTGTTTTATGTAAAACGAGGTGGTAATAACTTGTGATTAATTGAGTTTTAATTATTATAAGCTTAAAAATAGATTAATCTTATAATTTAGAACAACTTTCATATAATTTTTTTTTTGCACGAAACGTACCGTTTAGCAATTTAAAAAGCGCGCCACGAAAATCTAAAACTTTATATCCTCTCTGTTGGGTTCTTTATCTCTCCTCTGTTGGGATCTCGAGCAGGGCCTATATATACGTCAATATTAGCTGTACTTTTTGGCATCTAAAAATGGTACTTTTTGACCATTCGTAAACGCGAAGAGATTACTCACCATATCAAAGGCAATTACGCGCGCGGTTGTTACATACTACATCATATCAGTTACAGTTCCTCCCGTTTATTATTTTTTTCCGGCTTGGAAATCCCTTACGTTATTTCGGAACAATGTACGGGAAATGAAAACGTAAGCAAGAAATTATTGGCGTGGAACTACTGCATTAGCATATCCAAAATAAATGCAGTGTTCCTAATTCTCACAACTGATCGAGCTAGTAAATTGTATTGCGTCAGTACATGAGCCGTGCAGACCAACTGTTTTTTAACCGTGCGTACACTCCAGTACTAGTATTTTGTTTTCACCTACTCTGTCGCGTGAAGCTAGCATAAAACGTGCCCTGTTTCATGAAATGTATATATCATCCATCTGCCAATGAGCGATGCTGTTCTTGATTCGGTCTGATGATCGTGCAGTTGCTGGCGGCAAGGTGCAGCTAATTAAAGATATTCAATTAAAGACTTTTCCTATCTAACAGGATTGCTTGCTGTGATGAATTGAACAGTTCTCCCAATTCTTGGAGAAGGATGTATATGTAGTTTTTTTTTTCTATCATTGCTAAAAATGATTTTTTTTTTCAATAGAAAAAAAAAGAACACCTTTTCTAACAAAAACCGCGTCCAGAAAAGTCATTGAACAGCGAATCCATATAATAGACGCGAAAAGCTGCAGGACGAGGAAAATAAAAAGAAAAGCTGGAAAGTTCTTGCGGAGAGCTGTACAAGTTATCCCTTTTTCTAAACCCTTGTCGGTTTTTAATTTGGTGAGAACATGAGGGATTCTTGTCGAGAGACTCACTCCTATACAATCAATATGGCATGGCTTCGCAGATGACCAAAATATCATCACTGCTGCAGTGGTGATAACTCGACGCTTACTACTCCCCCATTTTAAATGCAGTCATGATTTTTCACGTCCAACTTTAATCGTTCGTCTTATTTAAAAAAAAATTAAAAAAAATAAAAACATAAGTCACGAGCAAAGTACTATTCATGTTTTATCATCTTATAAAAAATATTAATTATAAAAAAATTTTAAATAAGACGGACGATTAAAATTGGGCACGAAAACTCATGGTTACACTTAAAATGGGATGAAGGGAGTATTACGGATGATGCTTTGACAAATTGTGATTCTCATGTAGTGTCAAACTACGCGGATTGGACTAAGTTGCGCATTAAATCGGAGAACCATTTCGAGTTGTAATAAGAAGTAAGAATTGTTATGAAACTATTATCTCCTGCCAGAGATAAATATGGGCTCATACCAAATATATGTAAACGTATCCTAATATGACTTCCTATTATGAGTATATATATTGAGAGAGAGGGTTTGAGAGGTTGGTTGATGTATCCGCATATAGTTAAAGCAATAAAGCTGTGATGCCCCTCGCTATATCCGAGTTCATCTACTATATGATTGTGTGCATGAGATCGTCGTTTTCTACTACAGATCAGCGAATAGGCCACTAGTTATTCAACACGTTATCGGCACGAGATTGCTCGACGCTAATCCTAAGTGTATCAATTGATTTCGATACTAATTAGATTGATCTGTGATATGTACTGCTTGTCGCCGGCCAACACGACCGCCAGGCCGGTTTGTCGTTCCAATATGTTTTTGTTATTAGATTGATTTCTAATTTACACATTGATGCGCTGGTATTTTCTTTTTTCATGCCCGGATGATGGCGAGCCTCGTGATGCAAATCGCCGAGATGGTACGGTGCGGTTGCTCACCGTCCGTGCAAACCACCTGGACAATTTGACGTCAGGAACTACGCGACTTGAACCATCTGCCTCGGCCGGCTGGATGGATTACAGGCCATGGAGGCACGCGGCACGCCGGTGCGCTGTCGCCGTGTGGGTCAGTCGGCTGCGGTAGTACGGCACCGCAAGGCTCAGCATGCAGGAGGCAGTACCGATGTGGTGCACTGTGCAGATTGGTTTTCGTATACCAATCTGATGCATGCAAGGAGGATTAGATTAACATGCATCTACACGCATGCATGTTGCATGCATACAACTGATATATGCATATATCCTTATAGTACTACTACTAGCCTGACACTAATCAGATTTATTTTCATGATTAATTGTCTTGCATGTACGGCCGGAGCTGCATGCCGTGGGCTGTTGAAGATTGTTTCTGGACTCTAGCCACGCGCACTGCACCGGAGCCGAGCGCCTCGGCTATGGTCCACATCGACTCCCCCGGGAGTTCCCTTGTGTAAAGCAGAGCGGCAGCTGCATATCGGACCGGCTACCTTTACATCGGATAAACGAGATCAGTATTGGTTTCATTTATTCTAATACTTTATAGTAGCGAGAGTAATATGCTATATCATGTCTCTAGTTGTTTTATTTTCTCGCATGAATAGATGTATTTGTCCGGCCTTTGCGCCGACTCTTCTCTTGTTATATCGCCGACCACGAAGTTCGGCACCACGCGCCCGAATGCGCTTACCGTGCACACAAGAAGGTGCACATACATAATCCGTTGACTTGAACGACAGAGTGTTGTCCCGAACGACGACACCTAACACTCAGTAACACATGACACCACCTAGAAGTTGTCGTCTTTCTGGCTAACATAGTCGTTAATCTATAAATATATTAACACACTCGTCATCGCCGATCTTATGGATCAGCGTGCTTGGGACACTGTCGGTTGTGACTTGTCTATCTGTATGAAGTAGATGGTAACAAATCCGAGTCATCGGCACCTGCATGCGCCGCGCCGCCGCATGCACGTAGCGACATCCTGACGCCACCGCATGACGTCTTCCCCTTTGTCAATGGTTGCCGAATCAATCTAGAGACTTTCCCTCGTCGATCCGCCATTTGAAACGCCGACTCGACGGCCTTTTGAGGCCATCCACAATGCAATTGACTGCCGTCGCTTGTAGCGACGCCGAGGAGCTTACGCCCACCTCCCCTCGCCGCCGGTACGCACGGCATGCCTCCCGCGCTACCGCACGTGGCCGGGACAAGGGTCGAAGCCACCGTGAGCGCCCGCCGTCGATAGCCGTCCGCCATGCCGGCCTGTATGCCGAGCCGAGTTTCATCGACACGTAACATGGAGTTATGATTATCGGACGCCGGTCACGGCCTGATGCCAACGAATACCGGTGTCGGTGCTACTAGATGTTGCACCGCCGCTCCGCCTCTGACCATGGCAACTTGCCATAGTCGTCCATCTCTACCGAGGGCTCACTAGCACGTTTGCCATTGGTTCTATCCGTTGTCTCCATTGAAGAATGGCAATTGGATCATACCTCACCCACTTCTTGTGGGAGAAGGTCGTAATAGCCTATTGGGCAACATATGAGATGGGCTGGCCAGGTTTTCAAGCTAGCCAGTATAAGGAGGTGGGCCAAGTAGAAATTGGCCTATTAAAAGGAGTCGGGCATGAACCGTGAATTTGGTCCGAAAACGGCATTTTATTTCAAAAGTCCTTGGTTTCCAAGGCATTATGCGGAACTCGGAAATTATACGCAAAAGTCCTATGGGACATTAGAAACTACGGGAAATATACATTCGCCATTTCTATTTTGAACCTTCATGAATTGGGTTTACGCCAAATAGAGAAGAATTAAGGATTTATACCTTATTCCCGTATTTCTAAGTATTTGCTTTAACTATCTAGTTAGTTTCTGGAATAACCATAATAATCCTAGAAACAATGTTTTTAGGTATATGAGCTTCCATAAATTTGTGAAACTTTAGTCTTAGTACCCCTTCTGGAAGCATCATATTTTTATGGTTTATTTCCTAGCAATTGTTTGTTTGGGGATATTGATCTTTCCGTGGGTTAGTAATTCTGGAAATTACACATAGACCTTTGAATAACAGAAAATCATGCTCATTGCTAGGAGTGTAATAAAAGGTGTGCGTAGGAAACCAGTCTTTTCTATTTTGTACTTGTTTTGTGAATTTTATTTACATGAAGTAAACCTGTAGAATGTTGCATGAAAGAACATCAAGCTGGCTGCATGTAGCAGTTTTTTTTTATTGGGCAAATGAATATACATTTTCTCTTTGTCGAATCGGTGCCACATTTTTAGAAGGCACAATTATATTCTTAGCATAGAATATAATTATATACACTCATCATGAAGAGTGAATACTGACTTAGAGATATTTTATTAGTATGCGGCTATCACAGAAGATGAGCTCCAAGTAATTTAAAGATTAATTGTGTCAAAGTAGATACAATATCATCGAATTTACGAATATCTAGACGAGAAGTCTATATGCCAATATGCCCTGCACCAAAATTATCTATCAAAAGACTATGTACCTATGCAGTGTCTATAGTTAATTTGATTGATAATGTTATGTCCATCTTCCACGTATAAATGACTTTACAAATGAAGTATTGTTTTTATGGATGTATGTAAATTATTTTGAGTAAATTGGTCAATTGCATTTAAAGCAATTTTGGCCTAGATGCAACATGTTTAGTTGTTAGAATTGATACACAAGAAGTTGTATTACTGTCAACATGTGCATTTGCATGCATATATATGACTTATACTATTAATATGTTCATGAAGAACATGCATACTCAAAATTTGTGGAAGGAAAGGAATTTGGTGTATTTGAATTTCATGTTCAACTCAGGGGGAGACGAATAGTAATGACAGCAATCTTGCATTCGTTCTTTTGAGATAGTACTTTACATACACGAGTTACATTATAGTTTAGATTAAGTTCAATATGAAGAACATGGTTAAGCTCATATAAAGCATCTTTATCTTTTGCTTTATGCATAGAAGCTTCTGCATTACCTATATTGCATTTTTTTTACCTGTAGTAATTCTTTAACCTTTTGTGGAATAAAATTGTGAATTGTATGTCTAACATTGAATCTAAATATTTGTCTTGCCTATTATTTGAAGCATTTTTGGCGAATGTATTCTTATTATCCAGTAAGCCTCAATCAACCATGTAGGTTGATAGTTCTAAGTGCATTGATGTCATATTGGCATACATGTAAAGTTGTTTACTTATGCACATGAACAATTAGATATTTATGTTTAAGCATTTAAGCTTAAACATATCCACCTGCAACCACATTATTTCTTTTAGAAAAGTTGTACCATGAAGTTACAACAAATATGTGGGTTTCACGACAAATATTTTGTAAGTTTTCTTATGATTGGCGTGAAAAGGGGGGAGGAATATGTGTATTTTGCAAATTCATTTCAGAATATTTGCAATAAAGGAGCATAAGAAATTGTGGATATGTGGCAGGATGTTATAGGTCAAATGCTAGAAGCAAAAATAGCCCAAACTATTAGCGAATCTTATTTGGGATAATTATGAATTATTGTCACACAACGAAGTGTGTTATTTATTGGCCATTGAAAATTGTATATTCATCAAGGAAGTATGAAATTGTATATAGCTATTTGAAAGCTATTGGTTTACTTGTAGTAAACAATATCCTAAATAATTAATGACCTTGATCAAATGACACCTCATTTACTTTAGCATAATGAATAAAAGTTAGACATGTCACCCAATTAATTTATTGGCATATTCAAGGAGAATAAATATTCTCGTAGAATAATGTTTGGGTGATTTGAAAAGTTCCATGATGGTTAAACTATGTTCATAGATTAATGTTTTATTGTTATAATTATGTTCTTGAAGACATCATGAAGTTATATAATACTAACACATCCATCTTATGATCATATCTATGTTGCATAAATATAAACAAGAAGTTTATTGATCCAACTTAATTCAAGAATTGAATATAGTATGAGTAATTGGATCAAGTCTTGGGCAAATAAAAAAAAGCTAGAAAATAGAGAAATTTTGTCGACTAGTGAATATTTGTTTGGGCTTCATTGTCGCAGAATAATAACCCTCTATGAATTGGGATAACCTACAGTATTAGGGATGTGCAATTTTTCATGCCATTGCATTAATTTTTATGTTAGCTCACTGCATATAATATATTTTCCCCCTTTATTTTGTATAAGTGCGTATTCAATGAATGAACATTTCCCTCATATATCACCACCATAGCATACATATATGGGCCTCCACATGAAGTTGGGGATACAAATGGACCGAATTCCATTAATCCCGTGCCTATGATAGGGGATTTTTGTGATATGCTATTAGATAAAGATCGAATATCGGCATCAATGGGAGAAAAGCCCATGTGTTAAAGATGCCTTATATTTTCAAGAAGAAAAAGATCTTTATAAGTAAGAATAACGCACAAGCCAAACTAATCTAGAAGGTTTAGTTTATTCTCCTGTAAGCCAGAAGTGGGAGCTTGCCAGATAATTATGAATTAAAGGAGTAATCAAAAGTTATATTTACTTGTAGTAAACTTTCTGCTAACAGTGATATACCCCGGGTTTTGAATAGTATATCCACAAATGCAGAGTGACATGTTAGTCAATGTTCTAAAATCTACGGGGATGCCTTCGGATTCTAAGATCTAACGACTATTGTCAATGTACCCATTAATAACTCCTTACAACTCTTGTAGAGTAATCATCATGAAGGTGAATTGCCTCATGAAGAGGTTCATCATGAAGATGAAAACCCAGAATTAAAGTGCGCACATCTATCTAATTCTGGGATGTGGAACAACCATACATCTTATGTTTGGGAAATGACTAAGATATGGTTTATAATGAATTAACCTCACGGAATGAGTATGTGGAGAAAAGAATAGTTGTCGACAACATCGCCTCTATGATTGCTAATATTTCTCTAATGAGAATCCGGATCCGGAACCAAAGTCCATGGCAGAGTTGCATAGTAGCACTCATATCGGGTCTATTGAAGAAAACAATGAGGTTGAACCATAGTCGCTAAATAAGTCTATGTGAACATGGAAGTTCAGACTTAATAGGAAATGAAGTGGTGAAAAGCGAAGGTTCAATTGGTCATGGAAAAGACTGATATTCTCCTTCTATGAATGTATTAAATTCCGCTATATATATCGCTGGCAAAAGGCATGAATGAATAAATGATATGCAGTTTATGGGTTATGAAAATCCATATGAATTTTTCACTAGAAAGAAAACAATTTCGCAACATATATGTAAATCTCATACTAATTAGTGTCATGAAGCACACTATATTCTCATGAAGAGAATTGCAAGACTCGTAGAAGAGTTTATGATGACTCACGAAGAGTTTTTCTCCTAGAAGTGAGAATATTTCTCATAGCAGAGAAAGTGACTTCCAAAAGAATAAGTTGATCCCTGTAAGACTATACTAATGTATGAATTACCGGTTAATCTCCATATAACACCGATAACTCGTACTCCCATAAAGTGGATAGACCCGCCGTTCAAACGAATGAATTGGAAAATCACATCCACTAGCATGCAAGTGGATCGGTAGTTTTCTACATACTATGAAGGTGTAAGAATTTATATATCATGAAGATATACTTATTGATGGTATTTGGCAATCTTATTAATTCCCCTAATGCCAAAATATAGACCGATTTATGTCACTTTAAGTGGTTTAAGCTAATTGTTAAAGATTAGTGGAACAATCAAATTGGTAATGATTGATAAATCCACTAAGAGAAAGTTGCATAATATTTAACCTCTTGTATTGAGCTAATTATTTTATACATACCGCATATGTGTATCGTTGCAACTTATTTTCGCATAGTCCTCCGTAAGGATAAAACTTTGTTTGTATTACATATTTGAATAAGTGGTTATACATATTGCTTCTATACGTTGATTTATTTCTCATGTTTATAGTAGAACTTATGAAATAAGTAAATGAAAGATTAAACATTGTGGTAATTTTATTATCATTGTTTTACACATTAATAAAAATGTGGTTATGACATTGGAACGTGGAAGTTTCAACGGATGTCTTATCGAGGGGGAGCATATATGCTAAACATCGATTATCGTACTTAAGACTTGGAAATCTTATATTTGATTTACCAAGAATTAATTAAGTTAATTATTGTTTTGATAATTTACCTTGAAGGTTACTACCGCTATATTGTTGTGTTAATCCAAGTTGATTAATATAATAAAGCATATAGATCATTAGCTATTTATGAATCTTAAAGATTATACGATCAAGAAGATCGTTTGTCGTACTCTTTTTTCCCTTAGTGAGTTTTTACTTGAATATTTCTCACGCAAGGTTTTTAACGAGGCAATAAGTGCAATATAACTAGCATGTACAATGTACTCTTTTCTCCTATCCTTTTCTCCCACTGGGTTTTTGGAAGGAGTTTTTAATGATACATGTGTATAGCGCGGTATTCGCCAAAGGGGGAGTGTTATGAAACTATTATCTCCTGCCAGAGATAAATATGGGCTCATACCAAATATATGGAAACGTATCCTAATAGGACTTCCTATTATGGGTATATATATTGAGAGAAAGGGCTTGAGAGGTTGGTTGATGTATCCGCATATGGTTAAAGCAATAAAGTTGTGATGCCCCTCACTATATCCGTGTTCATATACTATATGATTGTGTGTATGAGATCGTCGTCTTCTACTACGAATCAGCGAATAGGCCACCAGTTACTCACCAAGAATCACACAATATATGTGTTGAGTTGTGATCCAAATTCATTTGCACTTAATAAAGGCCAGCTTCTGCCGTAGCGGAGCGAAGGCTGAAGCTGGCCCATTGGGCTGTGCGCCTGGGGACGCCTGGGGGTGCGGGGGCGGAGCCCCCGCGGTACGGATCATCATCCCTTTTTAGGGTTCCACTATATATATACCTCTTGTAAGCCGCCGTGCGGCGATGTAACCTCACCTCAGATATAGTGAAGATATTTTGCTGGCTGGCGCCCGTGGTTTTTTCTCTCCTATTTTGGGAGGGTTTTCCACGTTAAATCTCGTGTCTTTTGTGATTGATCTATTGTTCTTTATCGTTTGTTCTCCTATCGTTTCCTAACAATATGCTCGTGCTAGTTTACATGATATCGTGAAACAATTAATATAAGGACGACCATTTCTGCTACGAGAGTATGCATGCATGCATGCGTGTACGAAAAAACGAGCCAAATGGACGGAAGTGGATTTTTTTTCCCCTTGAAGAACACATCTTATCGTTTTTTCATAGCATTTAAAAAATTATCAAAAAAATTAAAAAAATTATCAAGATAGATCAATATATAATATATTTTATCACAAAGATGTAAACAATTTAAAACAAAAAAATAACAAATTTGATTGCGAATAACGTGTTCCATTCATAGTTAAATTTGTTAGTTTTGTTTCTATTTGTATAAGTTAAATCTAATAATGCATGTTTTGTGTAGTGGCATATTACGTATTTTTACCTTTTCTTTTTCAATTTTTAGTATCTTTTTAAGTCAAATGTAAAATTGAGAGAACATCCCCTTGGTAGGTAGCACCTAAATACTTCTTCCTTCTAAAATATGATTTGATCCATTATAAAATAATGAATTTGGATATAAACTTTATCTGTATTAATGTCATTAGTACAGAAAAGATTTTTTTTCCATGCGGTCAAAATGCATTTTTCTGTGCGGAGGTCCCGCCCGTCTGCACCCAGGTGTCTGCGAAAATCCATATTTTCGCGTGGGGCGGTCCAACCGCGCGGGATAATCCATCTTCTCGTGCGGCCAAGTTAAGTGGACCACACGAGATAATCAATTATCCCATGCGGTTAAATTATACCGCCCGCATGAAAAAAAACCGAAAAAGAATACAATCAAAAAATCTAAAACCCTAATCCTAACCCTAAAATCGCACGGCGCCGCCGCTCGTGGTCGCCGTCGTCCTCGTCATCGCCGTGGTCGCGCTGCCGCCGCTCCTGGCCGCCGCCACTCCTGAGCCTGCCTCGGCCGCAACCGGGCGCCTCCTCCTCCTCGTCATCATCGACGCGGTGAGGATCCGGCCGGTCGCCAGCCGCCGCGCCGCCTCCGCCTGCTCCTGGTCGCCGCCTCGTCGGTGGCGGCGGCGACGAGCCAGGCGCCTCCTGCGCCCGTTGCGCTCGGTGGGGAGGGGAGGAAAGGTAGAGAGAGAGGAGTGATCGAGGGAGAATAAAAAAAGGGGAAGAAAGAAGGTGAAAATTTTGAGGTGAGTGAGAGGGAAAAGAGGGAGATGTATTTTCACGTACGGTCGATTTTTGCGTGTGAGCCTCTTAAGGATTAGCACGTGAAAATAGATGGCCGATTTTTACAGACGCACGTGAAAACAGAAAATAGGAGCTCCTTGTGTAGAAAAATCTTCTATGTAGTGTAGTGTGTATTGTCAAATGAATGATCAAATCCTATTTTGGGATGGTAGCTAGGTACTCCACGAAGCTGCAAGTGACATATGCCTTCATCTTTACACGGGCGGCGCGACTACATATGCAGGGCATAACCCCGCAAATGACCATCCCGCGGCAGCGGACAGCGTCCGCGCGCGCGGCGCACAACGTGACGCACGTAGCCTATAGGAAAGCGACGCGAAATCAAACACCACCTCTTCCTAGCCGCCGCCGCCGCTCTTCGCCGTCGCCTCCGCCACTGAATTCTAGCTCGTGTCCTAATTTTAACCGAGGCACCAACTCAGGGAGTGTTTAGATCTCATCCTAAAATTTTACACCCTGTCACATCGAACGTTTAAACATCTACCTGAAGTATTAAATATAGGCTAAAAAAACTAACTGCACAGATTGCGACTAATTTGCGAGACAAATCTTTTAAGCATAATTGCTCCATGATTTGACAATATGATGTTACAGTAAACATTTGCTAGTGACAGATTAATTAGGCTTAATAAATTCGTCTCACGTTTACTGACGGATTCTATAATTAGTTTTTTTATTAGTGCCCGAACACCCCATGCGACACTTATATAATATCTGATGTGACAAACCAAAAGTGTATACCCCTAGATCTAAACACCCCCTCAAACGTGCACAAAACGTCGCTTAGTTAATACATATCGCACATTCCTATTTGTTACTAGTATTAGATACTAACATTATCCCCACACAACTGTAGTACATATATATTTGTCAGAGTTATGGATAAGGCATACCTCCTATCCTATTTGTCAGAGTTATGGATAAGGCATACCTCATTATCACCAAGTATACTAGATTGGCATACCTCATATACCACGATATGTTTCTATATGTGATAAGGAAATGTACAAGATATAAGATATATGGAAAATAACCTTACGGGCTGGAGACTATCAGAGTCCCTACTCGGAAAGGATAGGGACTATTCTTTATCGTGCAGGTTTCGTTGTCTCTGAGTTCTAGTTAGAGACTAAGGCAACTCACGTGGTATAAAAGACGTAC
Organism: Oryza glaberrima; assembly: GCF_000147395.1. Lineage (NCBI taxonomy): Eukaryota > Viridiplantae > Streptophyta > Magnoliopsida > Poales > Poaceae > Oryza > Oryza glaberrima. The sequence continues at coordinate 10,976,627 of NC_068334.1, read as the reverse complement.
CCCCGGAGGGGTTCAGGATCAATGAATCGTAGCGTCAACACATCCATCATAGTTTACGAAGCCGAAGGACTCAAACTGAAGCCGCCGGGAGATCTCGTCGAATAATCTCGGCAAAGATCTCGTTGGTATCTCTGTTCTCTTTGTACTCTGTGATCTTCCATATCAATATCATATAAACTAGATTTGGGCTATTATCTTACGAGAGGCCTGAACTAATATAATCCTTGTCTTTTGTCTGTTTTGATGTTGTATCGTGTAGATCCTCGTACCAATGTACCCTAATATCCTATTTATCCGGTCTACGGGTATCCCCGTCGATAATATCCTAATTAAACTAGCTAGGGAAAACAAATCCCGGCCCATTTGATCTTCCTTTCAATGATTAATTTCTCGATTATCCATCGATTCTGCATGCACGTAGTAGAGCTGCCATATTTAAAGTGGAAATAGGAGATTTGCACTAGCCTGGGTACAGCGTCAAAAGCTGAAAAATTATGCAGCAAACAAATTTCAACGATTAAACTATAAATCGGTTGAGGTCTGAAAAGGAAGACCATGTCATAAGAAATGCGCAACTGGTAAAGCACAATTGCGTAGAGGTCCCTAATCAGTTTCCTTCATCCTTCCGCTCTCTTCCTTTGTACATCTATTTAGAATTAAAGAGTACTAATAACTTATTCTAGAAAAAATTATATAGGTTAGAAAACAAATTGCTTAGGAAAGTTTGGAGAGTCTGCGAGAAATTATAATACTAAAAGTTCTTAAAACAAGACCCAGCTAGGACCTGTTTTGGAAAGTTTTAGCTAGCGAGAATTTATATAGAAACCGGGAAAAACAGTTTCTGTACTAGTTTATTGTTTGGATTTTATAACTATAACTTCTCTATTCTCATAATAATTTTGATTTTACGAGAAACTGTCCCATCAAAACATGCCCTTAATTACTTTAAGTTTTAAAAAATATGCCCTTAAATTAATACCAAAATGTGCGGTTGGGGCTCTACTCTTCGTTTTATGGAGTATATATATATAACTATTTTTTTGAATTGCCAACGGCCATGTGCTTCTTGTCTGCTAGGCGGCTGCACCAACCCTCTGAAGAAGTAAAGATAGCACCGCGTCCTCCAAAAAAAAAAAAGAAACAAAAACAAAAGGGAGCATGTGTGCATAAAAGGCAGAGGAATCAATCAAACAGCCATTCAACGTGCAAGCGCGTCGATCCCATATCGCACATATATATACACATACATAGCAGGGGTTACACAATACCATCTCCAAACATCGAAAACCCAAGCTCGCTCGCTCATCGGCGAGCTCCAAATCCACCTGTGTAGCTCAACAGGACGCACACGCAGAGCAGCTAGCTACCAAAGCATAACAAACAATGGAGCTGCGAGCAAGAGTGAACATGATGCGGTGTAGCCACCGCCTCCTCTGCAGCCTCTTCCTCGCCGCCGCGCTGTTCGGCGTCGCCGCCGCGGCGACGCGGCGCCACGACTGGGACATCAGCTACCAGTTCACGTCGCCCGACTGCGTACGCAAGCTGGCCGTCACCATCAACGGCCACACGCCGGGCCCCACCATCCGCGCCGTCCAGGGGGACACCATCGTCGTCAACGTCAAGAACTCGCTGCTGACGGAGAACGTCGCCATCCACTGGCACGGCATCCGGCAGATCGGCACGCCGTGGGCGGACGGCACGGAGGGCGTCACCCAGTGCCCCATCCTCCCCGGCGACACCTTCGCCTACACCTTTGTCGTCGACCGCCCGGGCACCTACATGTACCACGCCCACTACGGGATGCAGCGCTCGGCGGGCCTCAACGGCATGATCGTCGTCGAGGTCGCCCCCGGCGCCGCCGGCGACGGCGAGAGGGAGCCGTTCAGGTACGACGGGGAGCACACCGTGCTGCTCAACGACTGGTGGCACCGGAGCACGTACGAGCAGGCGGCGGGGCTCGCGTCCGTGCCCATGGTGTGGGTCGGCGAGCCGCAGTCGCTGCTCATCAACGGGCGGGGAAGGTTCGTGAACTGCTCGTCCTCGCCGGCGACGGCGGCGTCGTGCAATGTGACGCACCCGGACTGCGCTCCGGCGGTGTTCGCCGTGGTGCCCGGGAAGACGTACCGCTTCCGCATCGCCAGCGTCACCTCCCTCTCCGCGCTCAACTTCGAGATCGAGGTACGCATACAAGCTGATCATCCCCCATCGCCATTGCCATTGCCGCTATTATATATTCTTTACTTATCACCAAAAAAAACAAAGTGAAAAGCACACACGTTGAAACAAAAGCACATGCTACTGCATAAACCTCGCTTTCGATCGATCTCGATTCACAGAAAAATTACGTGACACAGATATAGTAGTGATGGATCAGAAACGCACGGGGTTTTCCGACTAGCTCCACGAGATGATGGTAGCTAAACGATCTGGCTTTAAAACCTCACTTCTTTTAATTATTTAATATAGATCTTTCGTTAATATTCGTGTCTTTAGTGTAGTGATCGATTCACATATCCCCAAATTAAGTACAAATTGAGATGGCGACGCTGGGAGTATGTAGTACTAGTTGGTTAATTAGCATGTCTAACATTTGCCATGCAAATGAATGGATGGAAACGACCACATGCACGAACTTGGTTGGAAATTGGACATTGGGTAGCTCTCGCGTGCGGTCAACCGGGTGAACCCTACAAGATTGGGTTTTCGCCCGCCGTGGCATCTCGACCAGATCGAGAGATGAGAGATCGCCCAAAATCACGGTCACATGTTCGAAGAATCGCACCAATATCGAGACAGACGAGCATCTTTTACTTGTCCCGGCAATTGTGCCACTGCTCAATATTCCGTAGGAGTAGTATATTTTTTGTACTACAATATATATATAATCCATCATGTTTGGGAGCGTCTGCGAGCAAATCTGCAAGCAAGCTGGTTGATTTCGTCAATGGCGAAAACTGTAAGCAAGCTGAATAGGCTGAACAAGTTAGCTGAATAGTGGGGGATGATCCTGACAACCTAATTTGGGCCCTAGTTAGTTGGTGTTTGTACTTGGCTTTGGCTGCATCAACTACGTGACAACGAGTTTAATTACTTGGTAATGCCATCCAACCAAATGTGTTGACTCATATATCGAACATTGACTTGGGTACTACGTAGTATATGTACGAGACTAGCAACTCGTCATGGGCTCATGGCGTTCGCAATGAAGCTTCCTTTCGCTGTCCACCGAATACTTTCCGATTAATACGCCTACGTAGCTTGACTTTGACTATTACTCCATCTATTTCATATTACAAGATTTTCTAGTATTATCCACATTCATATAGATGTAATAAATCTTGATATACATAGTATATGTCTAGATTCATTAACATATATATGAATGTAGACAATGTTAGAAAGTCTTATAATACGAAACGCAGAAAGTATTTTTTAAAATATATCGTTACTAGATGATTTATAAATAGTCACTACTAGAAACTATTTCTGCAGGCGGCTAAAATTGGTCTGTCCATTGAAAACTATTTGAGGCGGCTAAACTAGTTGTACAAATATACAAACTAGAGTATTGTTTAAGGCAAACACGTAGACCAGCCGAAAATGTCGGCAGCATAGTTTAGTGTAATTTAAACAACCACAAGAACAGATAATAATAGTGTACTTACAAGCTTACACTATAACCAAAGTAATTAGCCGTTAACCCTATCATGACAATATCACGTATGATAAGGTATACTAGTTGCAGTACATAAGTACAATCAACGAACAATCATATGATACGATGGCCCGTGATTTGCGTGAGATGCAAGAGATGATACACATGCCGGCCCCTACTTCTTGGCCGTGGCGCCATGTTCGAGAAAGCCTGCAACCGCGTAGTATGGGCATAAAAAATTCAGCAATGTGTATAGCTTGGTCAGTTGATATGCATCTCGCTTGGAAATTGCTTCGAGGCACGACAAACTGAACAAGTGGGGAACGGGCAAATAGCATATGCATGCAGTACACTTCTCCGTATAAAAGTATATCCTCCATGCATGTAGGGAAAAGTAAGAAATAATTAAGGCTCCGTTTCACTTACATAGAGCAAGTCTAGTCGTACCGCCCAGTACTTACTCCAATCTCTATTTATACCATAGTAATAAAAGTATTGTTTTTTAAACAATTATTTTTCTTCTAGTGCCATGCTCTCTCTCCTAACATAAGTAGCTGTGCATGGGATTGAATTAATGGTATTGCTTAATCTTGCCTTCGAGCGCAAGTAGAGCCGGCGCTTCAACAATCGCCCGCTGGTGCCTTCTCTCTTCTACATCTCATTATTAAAATCGATATAGCCGGCTTGCAACTGGTTATTGTACCTGCTCTTAAGGGTTCTTTGATTTGTAGAAAAAGTGTAGGAAATTTAAAAGATTTCAATCCTATGGAAAAATTTCCTATTAAACCCTTTGAAACAAAGGATTGAATCTTATACTATCCTTTAAAATTCTTATGGAATGAGTAATCCTATACTATCCTTTAAAATTCTTATGAAAGTTAGCAAGAGGTCCAACCTCTTGGAAAAATTCCTTTGAGTCTATCTCTCTCATCCGATTCCTGTGTTTTTCCTGTGGTCCAATCAAACGGTCATTCCTGTGTTTTTCCTGTATTTTCCAATCCTCTTTACACCTACATTCCTGTCAGAATCCTGCGTTTTTCCTATTCCTCCGTTTTTCCATTCCTTCGATTCAAAGGGGCCCTAAACGAGATGAATCATCAGCCCTGACAGCAAATGTTGAGTACTCTCTCCGTCCAAAAAAACTTAAACTAGAAGAGAACTGCCTCCGTCTTAAAACAAGCCCCTCCGTCTCAAAACAAGCATGAGATGGGACATAATTAAGTACAACAAATATGGAGACAGAGGGAGTAACTGCACTAGTTGTGTTAGAACCATTGGATGTCGGCTGTACGGCTATAATATCTCCGTGCACGATACAGTAGTGTAGGAAAGTGATTTTATCCCTCGAGAAGATATTCACTCGTTTCGTACATGCCACCTAAAATAGTCGTCAAAAAATTTTAAAAAAATTGGCAACATACATTAATATGGAATATATCACTTCACAAACATTCACATTCAAATTCAACTTGTACAAGTTGTAACAAAAATAATAAATATAGCTGCAAATGTACGATAACTATTTTCAGTTTAATTTATTCTTTTTGTTGCAACTTATAGAAGTTGAATTTGATCCTGCATGTCTGTAGAGTGATATATTTTATATTAATACATGTTATCATTTTTTAGAAAAAAATAATAATTATTAAGATGACATGCAAATCCACATCCGTAGCGTAGCATATATATCTCTAATGTCAAGTATTCACACTGTAGAGCTCAGAATTTTCTCGCCGATTTAGTAAAACAGATGATTAGTGACACAGTAATCTTAATTTTCTGAATAAGTCATAGACACAGTAAAAAAACGAGTTACAACTTGGTTAATCCGTGGTAATTGAACGATTAATTAATAATGTGTTAATCAATTCCGCAGGGGCACGAGATGACGGTGGTGGAGGCCGACGGTCACTACGTGAAGCCGTTCGTGGTGAAGAACCTCAACATCTACTCCGGCGAGACCTACTCCGTCCTCATCACCGCCGACCAGGACCCCAACCGCAACTACTGGCTCGCCTCCAACGTCGTCAGCCGCAAGCCGGCCACCCCCACGGGCACCGCCGTCCTCGCCTACTACGGCGGCCGCCGCAACAGCCCCCGGGCGCGCCCGCCCACGCCGCCGCCCGCCGGCCCGGCCTGGAACGACACCGCCTACCGCGTCCGCCAGAGCCTCGCCACCGTCGCGCACCCGGCGCACGCCGTGCCCCCGCCGCCGACCTCCGACCGCACCATCCTGCTGCTCAACACGCAGAACAAGATCGGCGGGCAGATCAAGTGGGCGCTCAACAACGTCTCCTTCACGCTGCCGCACACCCCGTACCTCGTCGCCATGAAGCGGGGGCTCCTCGGCGCCTTCGACCAGCGCCCGCCGCCGGAGACGTACGCCGGCGCCGCCGCGTTCGACGTGTACGCCGTGCAGGGGAACCCCAACGCCACCACCAGCGACGCGCCGTACCGGCTCCGGTTCGGCTCCGTCGTCGACGTCGTGCTCCAGAACGCCAACATGCTGGCGGCGAACAGCAGCGAGACGCACCCGTGGCACCTCCACGGCCACGACTTCTGGGTGCTCGGCCACGGCGCCGGCCGGTTCGACCCGGCGGTGCACCCGGCGGCGGCGTACAACCTGAGGGACCCCATCATGAAGAACACGGTGGCGGTGCACCCGTTCGGGTGGACGGCGATCCGGTTCAGGGCGGACAACCCCGGCGTGTGGGCGTTCCACTGCCACATCGAGGCGCACTTCTTCATGGGCATGGGCATCGTCTTCGAGGAAGGCGTCGACCGCGTCGGCGACCTCCCGCCGGAGATCATGGGGTGCGGCAAAACCAGGGGCGGCCACTGATGATCGTGTAGTAAAACTGAAATTAATTACCAGAAGCTAGCCGTTCGATCGCCATTGATTTTTATCACAATTAATTCTTTTGTTTTGGATACTATCTCGATCATATGGATGCATGGTAGCTTCCTAGCAAGTTAATTATATCCATATTAGTGTTTCACACTTTGGTAGTTACTAGTTAGGTCCATATTATTTCACACTATGGTGTGTAATTTGCAATGGTGAAAATGGTGATTTATTACTGCCAAGATGTACAGTAAAAAAAGTAACAACGGTTCAAATAAATGAATGTGTTGCCTCTATTTCAGAATTTAATTACCTGGAGTCTTCTGATAATCTGAACCAGTTCCAATATATTGGTGCATGTGTTAAGCAGAGCAGATGGAAGAGTAACTACCTCCTTTGTTGACTAAGCATGATATCAATAGCAAATAATGATAGCAGTTAGCAAGTATAATTAACACTGAACGGTTTCTAAACCAAACCATGCACGTGCTTTCTTTTAACAGATTCTGTGTGCTCAGGGAACTTTACAGAAATACATCTCTCTTTTCTTTTAAGTTGTAAAGGATCTCTATCACACTGGTACCACGCGGTTTAGATCTAAATACTCCATATGACACCGGCCAACTTTTCCCTTGTAATCATCCTGCTGTCAGAATATCTAGCTGATCTCTAGTACGTGTTAGGTATCAATAATTAATCATCTGCATGCATATGCATGTGCACATAGTACTCACAAGGGCATACACTGTGACGGTGATCGGCAGATCGTCCAAAGAAACAGAGAATGCAATTCCTGGAATTTGTAAACGTTAATTCCCCGGACACATCTACGACGAATCAAGGTGCAGCTACTTCATTATTCAGTTCTTTTTTTCCGAAGGTTCTTTTCTTTGTTCATTGGATGAATTGGCGTAAGTATTAGCTGATGCAGTGCTTATCTATGCATTGTATTATTTTATACAAATATATAGTAACAGTTTCATCTCTTGTAATCCTGCAATCAACCCAATCCCGCAATCGCACACGCCTGCAACCAACAACTCCGCATCGTGTACTCCAGACCAAAAAGAATAGACGCACTCCAGTTAAAAACAAAAAAGAACAATAAACATCATTTTTAGTTATATTAAGGCTATATAGCTATATTATTTACACATCATTTTTAGTTTCATACCAGAACTAAAAAAAGATATCAAATGCAAACCTTCGGGGAGATTGATTCAGGAACAGATTAACTATATCTAGCTAATTAACGTTTGTGTTGTTCAATGTTGTTAGCATGGAGATATGGTCTCCCTGTCCCTAGCTCGTCGTTGACTCTCTGGCCGGTTGATCGACTATTATTTATCCTAGAATTAAAGAGATGATGTGATATGTTTAATCACCAAGGAATTGAACTATAAGGAGATTATGTAGTTGTGATCACACAATAGTGGACATCCTAAACTATCCACATCAATCATACTCTGCGATCTGCGTATTGATCAGCTAGAGTTTATACGTTGATATATCCCCAATGGAACTGTGAAACTATGAAAAATATGATGATTGTATTGACACGACTGCACACTGAATTTCTGTGCAAGTGTACATAGTCAGAGAAAAAGAACCGGTCAACTAAACATTTTCTATCCATATGTTTCCTGTGAATTCATATATGCATGATCATTATTGTAATTGCTCCGAAGGATCAGCACATCCGCGTTAAGAGACAGATCAATAATTACAGATCATTCGTGTACTCCGTTTCTTTGGTAGTTCCCAAGACAAACAATGCTCTGTTGCCTGTTGGTCGATCGATCTCACTATCTCAGCACGGGAGGGGAGATCGATATAATTATGCGAGAGAAACTGATTTACCGAATAACTCAAGATATATACAATCTACTCCTTCCGTTTCACAATATAAGTCATTCTAGTATTTTCTACATTCATATTAATGCTAATGAATCTAGACATATATATTTATCTAGATTCATTAGCATCAATATGAACATGGGAAATGCTAGAATGACTTATTGTGAAACGGAGGAAGTACCCTATTAATAAACAAATCATGTCCACGGAAACATGCAGAGTAGTCATGAATATGGCATACTTGATCAGGTCTTCCCTTCTCGCCGAATTGCTCGCCATCGCCGAGACGCCGGTGTCCGGCTGACCGGCGTTAGGGTTTCGTGGGAGACTTGGGAGTGGCAGCGTGATGGCTTAATTTTCCGATATCACGGCCTGCTAATATATAGAGCGAGGTTGATGTGGTCGTTGTGAGCCATTTGGGCCGGCCTCCCTATTGGGCCTCTTGCAAAGGCCTCCCGTGCAAAGATGCCTTAGTCCTCCCCTGCTGAGATCGATAGGAACAAGTTTGCTATAGGTTCCTTAATTTGTCACCCAATCTGATATTCGTCCTTGAACCGAAAAACCAGATAGAACCTTTCCCTAACTTACAAAACCAGTGCAAACGAGATCCCTCGGCAATATTATCCTTTGTTTTGACTGACGTGACACCTACGTGGCTTATTTAACTAAGTCTTCGTCCCATATGGTATTGACTTGGCGCTTACGTGACAATTTGATATGGAAAATAATAAAAACCATGGGCCCACATGTCAGTTATACCAAAAATAATAAAAAATGGTGGGGCTCACGTGAGCCCCACATGGGCCCCACAATTTATAAGATTATTTTTTCGTGTTAATGGCATGTGGGCCCATGGTTTTTATTATTTGCCAGATCAAATTGCCACGTAAGCGCTAAGTCAATTCCACATGGGACGAAGACCTGATCCATGTATGTGCCACGTCAGCCAAAATTGGGGACAATACTGCCGAGGGATCTCGTTTACACTGATTTATAAGTTGAGGGACGGGTTGTATCTGGTTTTTCGGTTTGAATATTGGGTTGTATCTCGTTTGGACTGGTTTACAAATTGAGGGATGTAAAGTGAACTTATAACTCCTCTGCTCAAGTAGGAGTGAGGCCCAAGTAGGACTGAGGCCTATACTTCTTCCTCCTCTGCACAAACGGCGCTGCCACTGCTCTAGTATTCTGATCACAAAGGCCTTTTGCAATGGTTCACAACTTCACACTGGTGACAAGTTGAGACATTGGGATAAATTACTATGCAAGCAATAGTAAATAAACAGCAGCTCACTCTGGCACACATTAGTGTTGAATTGTTGGGAGTATCAAGGAGTTGCAGATGCAGAGACAGAGACAGAGGCAGACAAAAAGACTGTTAGTTAAATGTATGCCAGAGTGAACTAACAATTGATAAACATCACACTCTGGTACACATTTAGCGTATAGCGGGTTGTTAGCGGATTAGTGTATGCGCAGCGGATTGCGGATAGCGGACGCTATTGCGAACGCTAAGTTCCAATAGCAAATATAAGAAAATAACCATAAATATATCAATATTAACATCAATTTCATGTAAAAATTAGAATTAATAATACATTTTTAATTACTCCTATATTTCATAACATAAAAAATATAAAATAACATATAGATATATAAGATAAATAAGATAAACAATGTAAAGTTCTACAATCTATATATGAAGAATAACATTTAAGCGTTATAAACGGTCCAACAAAGTCAATAGCGAACTGTTATAGCGGTTGCGAAGCACTATAATAGGCTGATATAGCGGGCACTAAGTTAAAACATGCTATCTTCAGTCCGGTACCGTATAGTGGTAGCGGTAGACAGCCGCTATTGCGGACGCTACGAACACTATTTATTACCTTGCCTATGCTATAAACTTAACATCGTCATTCATCATCGTCGGTTTCTCCAACTACTAGCAGTGTTCAAGTTTTGTAATCTGTAGACCTCTCAGTTCTTACATTTAAAAATATCTCATTATCTAAAAAAATGTAAACATATCTTGATTGACACCAGTTAACCAGATAATATGTAGGACTATTGAGAACCGTAAAATCTCAGTGCTACCAGTGTAAAAACAGAAATATCGTGACTAATATCAATTTTTTTTCCTTTGCCTTTTTCATGAGTGCTAGCTAGTGGTGCACGCACCGCCAAGGCTCCAGCGTGTTCGGGTCGTTGGTGCAACCTGAGTGTCCTGTGACTGTGACTGCGTCGTTCACCACCGCCACCGTCATCGCCGGTGCAGCAGCAGCAGCAGCTGCATCGTCATGGCCGCCGGCGCCGCCGCCGCCATATAACGGGCGCGCCGCCGCCGTAGGGTTGACGAGCGCAGCAACGGCAAGGAGCATGACAAGGGCCATGGCGACGAGGACGGCCGCCGGCCGGGAGCCTCTCCCCCGTCCGCTCCTCTTCTTGATCTTGTCCGCGAGATCGATCAGCACGGCGATCATCGTCGTCGTCGCGGCGACATCTAGACCATTGTTGCTTGAATATTGGAGATGACCGAACAGGACGTCGGCGGCGACGTGGTGCGAGGAGTTGTCGGCGGCCGGCGGCGGCGCCGCCGCCTGGGGGGAGCTGTCCGTACGTGTCGCACCGTGAAGTCCGGATGCTGACATCACGGAAAGGTTGAAACGTGTGGCCCCATCACCTTTCGGGCGCTGAATTTTGATGAGAAAAGTGCAAAGATATCGTCAATTGCGAGTCAAACATGGATAAACATATCTATCCATTCCACAGAAAGAACAACAATGTCTTTTGCTATGGCCTATTTTGTTCAGTTGCTTTGTCTTAAATAAAATTAAAGTAGCCGATGATTCATGTGCTGTTGCATGTTGATCTCATCTTGCTTAACCTATAATCCTATACTACTAGAGAAAAATTAGTCAATTTATAAAAAAATGCCCCAGAAAATATATATGACATATACCCGCTGTTTTTAAATATGTAGAACACTATTGATTTTTAGACGAGTCTAGCTATTTATGTTGTTTAATAATTTAGTTAAATATATAAAAAATATAAGCCATGTTTAAAGTTCTTAAATGGTGAATCAAGTCACACAATATAAAAGCCAATAGCTTTATATATTTAAATATATTTAGAAATGGAGATACGACGTACTCATGCATAAAGACGCCACCGTACAAATCAAATGTGAGCAGAACAACTAGTTTAGTTTTCATTTTGGTTAAACCTGTCCTCTGAATACTTTTTGAATACCACGAAACAGGATTAATCTGAGTTCATACTAGACAAAACAGGATTATGATCACCTGCTATAGTATTGCAAACATTGACCAATTCGCTAGCAGGTGCGGTGATGGTTAAAGTGAATGTCCACTCGGATTTAATACTACTCCCTTTGTTTTATATTATAAATAACTTTGACTTTTTTTTTTCAAATTTCATTAAGTTTGGTCAAGTTTATAGAAAGATTTAGCAAGATCTAAAAAATCAAATTAGTTTTATTTAATCTAACATTGAATATATTTTGATAATATGTTTGTTTTGTGTTGAAATACTACTCTGTTTCCCTACAAACTCAACAAGGTTTGATTAGAGAAAAAGACAAATAATTTATAATATAAAATAGAGGACGCAGATATAGGGAGGTGAGCAGAGGCCTCCATGGTTTGAAATTCTGCATTGTATTACTGTAGCTCTTCCAAAATCTGGAAAAAAAATAATTAATATTGCACCGCTAAGTATCCTTAGTTGATATAGAGGCTAAAGTTTTTTTTAAAAAAGAATTTTAATTTTACTCCCTTTATCCTAAAATAATATAAGGTATTACCACCATTAACACAAATAACAAGAAAGAACTTAATCACCGGGGTATTGATGATAGATGATTTAAACAAAAGCATAATTGGACGAGAAAGAAGTGCTATGCATGCACGTCTTATATTGTAAGACATGAATAAAAATGGTTGTCTTATTTTTTTAGAGGAAGTATGAACTATGGATTATCTATATAAAACGATACAATTTATTACGGGTGGATTTTTATCCCTCGAGGAGATGTTCCCTCGTTGTTTGCATGTCACTCGAATAGTTACGAAAAAAAATGAAAAAAAATTGAGAAGAAGATGTATTAAAATGGGATAGAACACTCCACAAATTAATATGCAAGTTCAAATTCAACTTCTATATCTCGTAACGGAAAAAACAAATTAAATGTAGCTAGTTAATGTATATTCACAGTTAAATTTGTTTTTTTCGTTGCGAGATGTAGAATTTGAATTTGAACTTGCATGTTTGTAGGGGTGATATATGACATGCTAATATATCTCCTTAACTTTTTTTCATAACTATTTAAGTGACATGCAAATAACGAGGGTATATCTCTTCCAGGTATCAAAATAGTTTCCTATAATTTACCCAACAATTTTTCTTTATCAGCATTTCTTATATGTATTGCATGCTTACCTGGGCCTGGAAATTGAGCGGATACAGAAAGCCCATCAGCGGCGCGCGCTGATCCGGATACGTCGCGTTGCACGATGCCGTCGTCACCGCCAGCGTTCACGACGGCCACGTCGACGGTGTTCCCCTGGACGGCGGCGGGGAAGATCGTGCCGATCAGCGTCTCGCCGCCGTCGTTGGTGATGATGACGGCGGCCTTGCGCTTTCCAACGCAGCCGGAGGGGATGAACTGGCACCTGATGTCTTGCCACGGCCGTGTCGCCGCGGAGGCGAGGCCGAAGAGCGCACCGAGAAGAAAGAGGCAAGGAAGGAGGCGCCGCTCCGCTCCGAGCCGCGGCGGCGCGACCACGCCCTCCGTCCTCCTCCTCCTCCTATCTCCGCCGGCCATAGCTGCGAGCGCGGCTCGGCGCCGGCGGACGGCCGGGTGGAGGGATCGGAATTAATGTGTGAATTGCTCGTTGTGGGGAGTACTGTGCGTTGTAGGCGTAGAGAAGCAGCGGTTGCCTTGCTCGTATATATAGCAGCGGCGACGGTTCTTGCTGAACTTTCTTTGCCTAAGCTGGCTACTCCCTCCCTTCGTTTCAAAATATTTGACACCGTTTAACTTTTTAGTACATATTTGACCGTTCGTCTTTTTCAAAAAAATTTGTGAAATATATAAAACTATGCGTGTACATGAAAGTATATTTAAAAATGAATCAAATGATATGAAAAGAATAAATAATTACTTAAATTTTTTTTAATAAGACGAATGGTCAAACACGTACTTAAAAAGTCAACAGTGTCAAACATTTTGAAATGGAAGGAGTATAAATTAAACTATAGGGCTGCACTTATATTGAGAAGGAGGAAAATTTTTTTTACGACAGATCGACAGAGTCTTACAAAAAAGATAAAGACATTGAAAGAGCACATCTTAGCTGCTGGGGATGAACCAGCTTACACAGATAACAGAACTGCTTCTGCAAGGAAGAAAACTAGGGATAAAAAGGGTCAGAAAAACCCTATGCCATTTTTATTTTCATATTATTTTTCTCGAAAACGAAATCGGAATGGTAGACCTGAAAATGGTAATGATATCGATAATATCGGTAATATCGAAAACGGGACCATCGGAACAGAATCTACCGATATTGGTCGGAAGTCAAAAATTCATGATGGAATTAGCGGAGTGTGGCATAGCACATATTTAACCGCGCATGAAGATGACTTTATAACTTTATTTTTGCATCATCACCCTCCGCATAACACCGTATTATTAATGATAATAAGTTTGACGTACAATATAAAAAACTTTCAACAATAATTCAACATCGATAAGTTGAAGAGATCAAAGTTCAGTAAAGTCCACGTGCCAAGTTCTAGGATTAACAGTGTTTTCCCAGGTCATTTTCCCTTTATAATAGGCTGCAAGCCTACCAAACTTCCTTCATTCATAGGCTTCCAATAGGTTGAGCTGTCTAAGGCGCTGGGGAACTTTCGGAATTTTGGCGAGAATTACCATACAAATACGGCTACCGACAAAACGGTTGGAAAACCTCCATCCCATTTCTGTTACCATTTCCAAAGATATTACCGTTTCCATTTCCAACACCATCGGTTACTGATGTCGACTAAAACGGTCGGTGCAAACTGGAAACGATAGCTGGAAATCTCGAAAATTTACGTACCATTTTCACCCCTAAAGAAAACATCTAACCCATCTGAGCAGAAACAAACAACTACCTAAGAGAAACGCTAGAAAACTAGATCGATATCAACAGACACTGAGGCTCCACTTGCACTAGTTTCTCCAACACAGCTTTACACCACTCTTCCAAAATTGCTCGTTCTCCCTCGCTTAACAGCGCGCTCCACTTCTGCAAAAAATCATAAAGCTCTGTAAACCACCTATAGGGGCAATTTCACTAACACATTATTGAAAACCCAGTCATTTCTAGTTAACCAAAGAGCCCATCACAAGCTAGCAGAAAAAAGAACCCAAACTGTAGAGACCCCTTTCCCCTCACAAGGTTAATGCATTCCCACTGATTTTTTGGGATAGACTGTGATTGTAAAGCCTCTTTCATTGCACACCAAGAAAACAAAGCTAAAGAGCATCTAAGCATGATATGGTTAGTGGTTTCAGTTTTTGTATAAAGTTTGCAAAACTTTTCCTTCCCCCCCCCCCCCCCCCCCTTCCTTCTTGTTTTCATTACCTGCTCAGCACAAGACAGTCTACCTCGCCCAACTAAATGAATGAAATGTTTTATCTTCAGTGGTATCCTACTCTTTCCATACCTCTCCCATTTCAACATCTTTGACCTCCTCCAAAAAAAAAAAAGACCTTTCTCAGTGTGAGGCCAGCACACTCTATCCCTTCCCTCCAACTGAATGTCCCCCCTAGTGATCCATTAGCTCCCCCATCTCCCAAGGGATGGAGGAAATACCATGATCATACCAATTTTGCATTAAAAATATTTATATCGGTTTCGTCCCTAAGAAAAATAACAGGATAATAGAGATCTTTTGAAAAGAGGTGAGCAGCAGATGGAGATGACGACGGCGATCGAGTCTCTGGCTCACGGTCGGTGGTGGACAGGAAACAGATTTTACTCGACCAACGAAACGTACGGCCGGTGTGCGCGCGTTCGCGTGGAAATTTGCTCACGCCCAACGTGCCAAAACAAAGCAGTTGGGAAAGTATGAAATAGTAGAGCCATTCGCACTTGCAGAATTTTTCACACGCTCCCAGGCGATGGATAAATACGTAGTATGTACTAACGTACGGGCCCCTTGATTTTGAAGGCAGATTTGCTACTCCACACGTACCCGCGCGTTTTAATCTATGACCACAAATCGATTTCTTTGCTTTCGTTAATGAAATCTAACCCGGCCGAATCGCTTCTGTAGCAAGTAGATTCTAATCTCCTAAGTGGACATCTATCTAATCTATTGTACTCCCTCATTTTCATATTATAAGTGTTTTGATTTTTTTAATCAAAATTTTAAAGTTTGACTAAATTTACATGAAAAATTAGCAATATTAAAACACTAAATTAATTTTATTAAATTTAGCATTGAATATATTTTCATAATATGTTTGTTTTGGGTTAAAAATACTACTCCCTTCGTTTCAGGTCATAAGACGCTTTGACTTTGGTCAAAGTAAAACTGTTTTAAGTTTATTATGAAAATATATTCAATTATTGATTTGATGACACTAATTTAGTATTATAAATATTACTATATTTGTCTATAAATTTAGTCAAACTTAAAATAGTTTAACTTTGACCAAAGTCAAAACGTTTTATAACTTTAAACAGAGGAAGTACTATATTTTTCTGTAGACTTAGACAAACTTATATGAAATATATTTTCCTGTACTATATTTTTCTTAGACAAACGTATAGGAGAAACGTCTTATATTTTTCAGTACTATATATTTTTCAAAATGACTTATAATATAAAATGAAGGGAGTATATATATGAACTAAATAGTTATAAAAGTATTTTTTAAAAAAATGACAAGATAGACTAACATCTAACATATCACTCCATAAGTTCAAATTTAGCTTCTATAAGTTACAACAAAAACTTATATAACAAACATAAGAAATCAAAGTCTAACTAACATACAAATATTCATGGTGTAATTAATTTCTTATGATTTATTGAAGTTGAATTTGAACTTATGTGTTTATGGAGTGATACGTTGCAATATTGATTTATCTTTTAGTTTTCACTAAAAAGTTTCATAGCCATTTAATTTACATACAATAAACACGTAGACATCCACTATAATGATTAATAAACGAGTTTCCCCTGCTTAATTAATGGGCGTTCAAATTAATGATGCAGGCATGCATATGGTGGCCCTCATGGTGTTATCACGCACGCGCGTGCTAGTCAATAAGTATTAATCACGGTCAGAAATGGTTTCTCTAAGCTTTTGAAAGCCCGTGCATTCCACACGCCATGACGCCACCATTATATTACTAGCTGGACACATGTCATGCGCAGGGAAGATGGTGCGGCTGAGCTGTGCTAAGCTGCGAAGCTCGAGTAGTGCTGGTGACCACTGACAGCGAGTATAACATTACAGCTCACTTTCTAATATTAGCGTATCTTAAAGCCAACGTATAGTAATATATATGTTATAAGATTAGCTTCAATTTTTCTTCTCCTCAATCCCTCACTTATACATTTAATGTATTTATCTTAGAGCATGTGTTAAACTAGTTCTTGCATGAGAGCTAACACTTTTTATTTTTTTCTTACCGCTCTCCTCCATATAAGCTTATAGTAGGCTTATAGCTCACTATTATCCTTGCTCTGAGCATCCCTCTCCAACTAGGTCAAATTTAAACAAGTTTGACTAGAAAAAAGTCAAACAACTTATAATATGAAACGGAGGGAGTAGCTCTGAAGCTGCTGCTGATCTCCATCTTCAAATTAATTCAGAATGTTCCTCTTGTGCCTGTCATCATCTCCACAAGATTTGAAATACCGGGGGTCTATCACCATCTGCACAAGTCTTGGGCATAAGATGGTCCTGGCTTAGTTAGCTTACAAAATGCAAACGCACACTTTATTTTGAGCAGAAATTTCATAGACACAGTTGAGCTCATATGCATACTTTACAGATGATGGGCACAACAACGTTTTCTACTGACTGTCAGCCTGACCACTACGAAACGGCTGCTCCAGGTCTTGCAGCTTCGAGCAGTGCCTGATGTCCACATTCTTTATCCCTGCAATCGACTCTGATCCTCCAACTGTAACCAGTCCCTGGCAACAGACGATCTTCAAGCTCTCGATTGACCAGAGGCCACTCCAGATTTGTGCAGAAATGGACTCGATGCTCGGACAAAACCGCAAATTCAGAGTGGTAAGAGCGGTGAGGTTGTGCAGGCAGCTGAGCGTCGAATCGGAGAACTCCCCACATGCTTCCAGCTTGAGCGATTTCAAAGAGGGTGGCAAGGCCAAGCCTGGCTCCCAATTGAGATTCCAACAATGGCAGATCTCCAGATCTTCCAGATGAACAAAATGCACAAGGTTGTTGGTTGGCAGTGACGCTAATTCCTCGCAATTTGAGATCTGTATTACCTTGATCATTGGCAGACATTCTGGTTGTAGGAAATTATCAAGGCTCGTTAGACTTCTGCACCAGGTAATGGATAGCTTGGTAAGTGATTGGAAACTAACTGAGCTGCTTCTGCTGCTGCCCGTTTCGGAGGGTTCGATCAAGAACAGTGTTGTAGTGTTAGGGCAGGAGTTGATAGAGAATGATGCCAAGCTGCTCAGCTCATCATGGCGAAGCCACATTGGACTCAATCCATCTCCCATGTAAAACTTCACTTCTAGATGCTTGATATTTGAGCTAGGCCGTAGAGCTTCAAGCACTTCCATCTCCTTGGTGCTGTTATGCTTCTGAGGCCTAATTGACTCGTGCCATTTCAGAACCAATGTGTCGAGGTAAATCTTCTTGGCTAGCTCAGCCCCAGCAGCTTCCTCCCGGCTCGTCACGTTGCGAAGGCCGTCGATCTCCAATCCTCCATGAAGGTGGTTCATGTTCTTCAGCTCTTGAATTCCCCTTCCAGGCTTGTCATCAACAGCGTAGTAAGGCATGTTTTGAAGGAGAGTGAGCTTACCTATTTCGGGCACACGTCCAAGTTGGCTGATAAGATCATTCTTCAGTCTAAGCCTCTGCAAGTTTACTAACTTGATGATATCCTTGGGGACAGCATGAAGTGTGCAGTTCTGAGCATCTAAGATTTCCAGCTTGTAAAGACGGCAAAACAAATCAGTCGGCAGCTTGTCAAAGTCGCAAGCAGAAATGTCAAGATAGCGAAGATGTATTAGTTTGCCAACATTGCAAGGGAGCTCCTTCAGCCGGCACGATATGAATCTCAGCATTCGAATGCGAGTGAGATGATCGAACCATGTTTCAAGTACAGAATTAGTAATAATATCGCAGCCAACGCCGATGCACACAATTGACCGCAGCGTCTTGTATGTGTTCAGGCACTCGATATCAGTGCTGCTGAGTTCACCGTTGCCGAGAATTGACACATGACGCACTTTAGGAGGAATTCTCGACATGTCGCTTCTAGACTTGATCATGAAGCAATCATTCCTTGCAACATACTGTGCCATATCATGTAATAAATCATGTATGACATATCTGAAAGATGTTGGAGATCTCTGAAAGAAAGATCGACTCACAAGTTGGTTGAAGTACACATGTCCAATATCTACTGCGAGAATGCTCCTAGAAGGCATCACGAAGCCCACTGCCACCCAGCTATCCACAAGTGTCTCTGCGTCAAACTCATAACCCCTGGGGTACAGAGAACAGAAGGAGAAGCAACGCTTCAAATGGAAGGGCAGATATTGGTAGCTCAACTGAAGGGCTGTGAAAATGCTGGCTTCCTCCTGGAGAGGCCATCCCCACAATTCACTTTCCGATATGATTTTCCAGTATTTAGCATCCAGTTTCAGACTTAATAGCCGTCCGATAATTTTAATACCCAGAGAAGAACCATCTAACCTTGCAACTATACTTCTGCCAATAGGCTCCAGCACTGCATTGCTGTTGGAATTACGAGAACCAAATGTAAGCGTCCTAAAGAACTCCCAGATAGTTTCTTCAGGTAAGCCCTCCAAAAACATGTGCTTTAGTGAGCCAACACGCTCAGCAACCCTCTGATATCTTGTCGTCACCAAAACCATGCTTCCTGATCTAGCATATTTTAGTGGGGCAAGGAAAATTTTCCATCCATGGCAATCTTCTCGGCATGCATCTGTCTGCACATCATCAAGTACAAGCAAGAGCCTCCTTGTGTGATGAATGATGCCATTAGTTAGAATTCTCTGGAGACAACCTAAATCATCCGTTTTCATCTCACTTTCAGCAACAGACCATGCCAGCCTCTTCATCAGCTTCTTCTCATCAAAGCCATCCGAGACACATATCCAAATCAGAAGGTCAAAATGATCCCGGACACTCCTCTCATTGAAAACAAGATTTGCTAGTGTTGTCTTCCCCACACCACCACTTCCTACTATTGGCAAAACAGAAACGTTTTCCAATTTCGCTCTCTTGCAATCAGGTACTGCATGTACCTCAGTGACCTGCTTATCAGTTGGACTGTTCTCTTGCAAAACAATCAACTCAATCAATTCCGACATCTCTTTCTGACGCCCAAAGATTGTTTGCTCCTCTGCGAAAAGATTGTCTTCTCGGCTGATTGATTCAATAATAAACTGCTGCCGTTCATCATACAAGCCCAGCTGTTCCATTTGTCTTACGAGATGTTCGAGCTTTCCTTGGATTTTATCAATTTTTGTTTCATGATAATCTTGGACATGAAATAGAATTGCATGACCCTCGACTTTATTCTGGAATTCATGGTAATTGATCTCATCCAACAGGTCCTCTGCACAGTTCACTGCATCTTTAGCATCCTGCAGGAGCTGGGCAAAGACGTCCTTGTGGAACCACCATTCAGCATGTTTGATAAAGGTGTGCATTTCAGTGAGAGTCCTCTGAAGCACCAGCCGTTTGTCCTGCACCCGCCACTGTTTGTCTCTGTGGAGACGTGAATTGGTATCATCAGACTGCTGCACGGCACTCTTTTCTGATGGCTCTGAACTACCATGGCCTTGTAGTGTCTGCATGGGCCAATCACAGTTGAGCTGTACAGCATCGGTTTCCATTTTCATCTCCGGTGTGGTGTAGCTCAGTGGCTCCATGCTACTAAAACTCTCTGCAATGGAAGGCAACAGAAACTTACACCTAGAAAAATAAAGTCCAAGGATAACAGTAATAAGGAGTTCGTTACATACTCTTCGAGTAGAAGGTTTGAACTGTTGAATTAAAAATTGAGGTGGTTACTAGAAATTTCGCCAAGAAAAAAACCCATTTCTTAGAGGCATACTTCATGACATACATGTAATAATACTGGTAGAAAATGCGCATACTCGGCACCATTTTATCAACTAATTGGAGACTGTGAAATCAATGTGTGTTTTAACTATTAATTTGTAATGATTATTGGCGAAGTGGTGTTCTCTGTGTGGGACCGGTCAGACCGGGTGGATAGAGTCGATCAGATCGACGAGTGTTGTTCGGTCAGACCAGTCGGCCCGACGGTCTTGTAAATCATGTGATGATTTAATCGTGGTGATGAAAAATTGTTAAAGGTAAGTGTTTGTGAAAATAGGGAGAATAGCATTTTCGGTTGTCGGCTCTATGTGCCGGTCAGCCGGTCTGACCGGTGGTGATTAGGCAGTCTGACCGGGTAGCCTGACGGTCAGACCGGCAGACTCTAGGTGGGAGTCGGTTTTGGGCAGTTTTCATGGAATTTGTAGATTGATTCATGGTTTTTATTCATATGTGTTACTATTGTATGCTGATGTGACTAAAGTTGGTGTGAGCTTGTACTCAGACATGAAGTTTCTTTGTTGTTCATGTGTGTCGACGTTTTAGATCACGACTACGGTGTTTGCATGGTATGGGGATCGTTGGTACCAGGGTATATTTCGAATTTTAGTTATTTCTAAATTGTGTTTCTATATGGACTCTATACTCTTATTTTAATATTCTTAATTTTAGTTATTTATAAATTATATTTCTATATGTACTCTAACCTAATTTTATTTTTTTTATTTTTTAATTCCGAATTTTCATTAGTTCTAAATTGCATGTCGGCATGGACTCTAGTCTCATCTTCCAATATTCCTTATTTTTTAATTCCGAATTTTAGCTATTTTAAATTTTGTTTCTATATGGATTCTGTTTTTCTTTTTTTTCAATTAATATGAGAGTTTCTAGGCCGTGAGAGCGAACATTGAGGCTCATTTTTGTTACTTTAATAAGTTAATAGATTTCCTTCTCAAGCGCTCTTGTAGTTATAGCAGTCGATTCATTATTGTTCCTACTAGTAAACCATTACTGAAAATTCACAAAATTTCATTGTTAAGTGACATGGTGAAAGAGATGCATCAGTGCATTTGAAGCTACCTCCTCCACCACCAAATTGATAGTCACAACATGCATCACTAATCTAATTATCTAAATTGCAAATTTTCGCCTTTGTCTACGCATTATGCTGATCAAGTCAAGGGAACAGTAACTCTGTTTGTTTTTTTGTGTAATAATAGCAACAAATCTGGAAGCAAAAGGAGAGAACTCGAACAAAAAGATGATGTAAAAATCAAGTGAAATCCAGTTACCTCTTTGCTCTGTTCTTTGCTGCCTTGATGCCACGGACTTCTCTGAAAAATAAACCACGAGAAAAGCAACATGAATCGATGAACCTACCAAACGGACCAGCTCTACTAGCACGAACACCAAACACCTCAAGAACACGAATCAGGAACAAGTGGACACCACGCAAATTATTCAAATTCCCCCCAAAATTTCAGTATGAGGAAACACTCAATTTGAGTAATCAAAACTCAAAATTTTGCGGCAATTCAAGTCGTCAACGCAAAGAGGACGCACTGAACATCTGTGCGATAGGAACCAGAAAGATTCCCACCTTTTTGCGTCCTATGAACAGCGTAAACACAGATTCGTCGTTCAAAGCTAATGTTTTGTAGCAAAAATATTTCCATTTTACCGCCGAAAAGTGCTAAGAGCTCGAATTCATCGAGGAGGAGGACCAGACGGCCAAAAACTCTGCTTTATCACCAAAAATGATTGCAATTTTTACCAATCAAAAGGAAAGAAAGTCAAAGGCAGCTCACCTGATATTGGCAAGGCGATCAGCTGTCCGTGCGGTGCCTGTGCCGGCGCAGCTGAGGCGGCGGCAGTCACCGGCGGAGCCTCCTCCTCTTCGTCGTCCGAGAACAGCGACTCCTCCGCGGCGGGGCGGCCACTGTCGAACACCTCCGTGTCCTCCACCTCCTCCTCCTCCACGGTCGAGCCGGCGGGGTTCACCGGCGGCGGCGGCGGCTCCTCTTCGTCGTCCGAGAACATCAACTCCTCCGGAACGGGGCGGCCACTGTCGAACACCATCTCGTTGACGAAGGCAAGCCTCCGGCTGTCGAGTATGTCGTACACCTCCCGGTCGAAGAACCCCGGGAGGCGCATCTCCCGCCGCGCGTCGTTGTGCATGTCCCAGAACGACGGCTCCCAACCCCCCGCCGCCCCGCGCTCCCACCGCTCGATCTTGTTGTAGTCCCGGGCGAGGTTGCTCCACCGCTTCCGGCACTGCGCGGTGCCCCTCTCCACGCCGTGCCGCCGGCAGAACTCCGCCACCGAGGCCCACTTAGTCTCCAGCGCCGCCGCCGCCTCCCCATAGCTCGCAGCGGCGGCGCGACCCATCCCGCTCCCGCGGCCCTCCACCGCGTGTTTCCCCTCGATGAGCACCAGTATCTCCTGCCGCGTCCACCGCGGCAGCCTCGGCGGCTTGGCGGCCGACGCAGCCGCAGCCGCGTTGGCCGCGCCGGCGGGGTCGCCGGACATGCGCGCGTGCTTTTGTGCCGGAAGTTGACGTGACGGCGTGAGGGTGGGTGGTGTAACGGAGAGCTAACGACGGTAGCGATCGGGAGAGAGAGAGTATACCAGGACACGTGTGCGTACGCGCGCGTATGTGTGTACTTGTGGGCAGTACGCACGTGACCCTCTCGGAGACACCTCACATGCATATGTCTTTTGTGCCGTCCTCCTCACGCGCTCGCGAGCCATGGAGGCGCCGCCGCGTTCGTCGACCCCGTAAGATGTCTGACGCTCGCGCCAGCCACCGGTGGTTTAGATGGGCTGCAGCCCACCGCTGCACCCCCGAGTCGTCGCGTGCACTTTTCCCGGCAAGGCGGCAACGACAATAGCCGGCGGCGCGACTGCATGGTCTGGTCACCTCTCATCTTCACCGGAGTAGATGATGCAGCTAAAACTCTTAGAATAGAACTCACATTGATTGTGAAAGATCAAATGATCTCATATATATAAGTGAAAAAATCTCTCAACTCATTAGCTATCTTTTGAGATAGAAAATGTCTTTTATGATCTTATAATTTATATTAGAGTCTGACTAGTTCAATGTCTTTCACCCGAGGGATAAAATGTGTAAGGATCTGATAAACTATAAGTGCCAAAGTGTATGAGGATCTGATGGACCATAAGTGCCTGCGGAGCCTGTATATCTCAGGGACCGTGGGGTGTATGAAGGAGCATATTGTTGAAGGGCAAATAACCTAATGACTCTAAAATTATGCTCTATCATGTTCTTATCTTGCTACTGCTATTATTTTGACCATCTTTTCTTCTGATTTTGTTTTATCAATTAAAAATTTAAATTTCATAAAATAGCAACTTCAGATAATATTTTGAAGCAGTAAATAATTTCAGCTGAAAAAGTCATGAACATAGAAGTTGTAAAACTCATTAAGATATACATCTTTTATTTTGGTCATTTCTTCATCCGACAAAGTGATAGTAATATTGTTCACAAAATTTAGATATATTTATTAAACTAAAAATTTAGATATATTTATTAAACTAAAAATTTAGATATATCTATTAAACTATATGAAGTCATCAACAATAAAAGCTATAGATCTCGATGAGTTGTACAACTTTGTTGTTGATGACTTCTTCAGTTGAAGTCATTTAGCATTTAAAAATGATGTTTGAAGTTGTCATATTTTGAAATTCAAATTCAAACTGTTCAAACAAAGTCATATAGAAAAATGACCAAAATAAAAGTTATAGATATTGACGCGTTATACAACTTTGTTGTTAACAATTTTTCCATTTGAAATCATTTACTACCCGAAAAATTATTTGAATTTCTTATATTTTAAAATTTAAATTTTAGATAGTTCAATCAAACTCGGTTGGAGAAATGAGCAAAAGAAAATTCTACAACTTTTTTTTATAACTTTTTCACACGAATTTAACTAATACCATAAAATTTGATTCAAAGTTCTCAAATTTTCAAATTAATTTTTTTAATTTTATTTTCACGTGCGGGCCTCTTAAGTCGACAGCGCGCAAAAATACCCCTCTTTCTTTTCCCTCTCACTCACTTCAAAATTTTCACCGTCCTCCCCCTTTATTTTTCACTCCTCTCTCGCCTATCCTCTCTATCTCTTTCTCTTCTCTTCTCCTCTCCTCTCCCTCCTCTCCGCGCGCGGGAGGCGGCGCGACAGCGTGCTCGGGAGTAGGCGGGAGGCGGCTCGCGACGAGGCGGCAGGATCGAGAGTGGCCGGGAGCGGGGGTGGGCTCGGGAGAAGTGACGGCAGCCGGGAGCGACGGCGAGCGGCTCGGTGGACGGCAACAGCCATCGTGCTCTCGGCGGTGGGCGCGCGACGGCAGCCGGCCTCGGCCCAGATCTGGCGGCGGCGGCCGTCCCCTACCCGGATCCGTGCGATCCGACGGCAGTGGCGGCGGCGGGCGGGCTCGGCGGCCGGGGGTGGGGAAGAGGCGTGGCGGTGCCGTCATTAGCAAATGTTTACTATAGCAACACATTATCAAATCATGGAGCAATTAGGTTTAAAAGATCCATCTCACAAATTAGTCGCAATCTGTGCAATTAGTTATTTTTTTAGCCTATATTTAATATATCATGTAGGAGTTCAAACGTTTGATGTGATAGGGTGTAAAATTTTGGGGTGAGATGTAAACAGGTTCTATGTAACAAGCAAAAGGTTGTTTTGGGGGTTTGGACAAAACCTTTGGATGACAATGGGGGACACTGCAAGGAGTGATGATGTTGCCTTAAGGAGTTGGATTAATTTATTGTGTGATTAAGACCTGTGATTAGAGCACAACAATACCCTGCGGGTCTCCTACCGTCTCTATCAATCTTTGTGATGGGATTCTTTTTTTTCAAGAGGTTTAATTTTGGCCATTTTATTTTTGTAGTTAAAAAATGGAAAAGCTATACGTACTAACTTTTTCTTACTAAATTCTTACTAACACTGATGTGTCATGCTATAAGACATGAGTACATCTAGATTTTTTTTAACTTCTATCTATTTAAATCAAACGGTTGAAATGATTGTTACAACGGTTGAGATGATTGTCAGTAAAAGTTTAGTAAGAAAAATTTAGTATGTGTAGCATTGCTCTTAAAAAAATTGACAAGAATTGACAGGACTATTTGATTTGTCTGTGCACTTGACACGTGGAATGTCAGTTAGCACTAACCCTCTTCAATTAGTGCTATAATTAACTTGCCCCTAATGGCTAAAGTTCCACAAAAAAGACAAGCACAGGATCGGATGCTGCTACTAAGAGAATAATATGCCAGACTTAATTGTTCTTTTTGTGAAAATTGTGAAAAGAAAAAAAGATAGATGGGACCAGTGTAGAACATGTACTATCTGCATGAATGATATCATGATGATGGTAGGTTTTGCGGAATAATTAGTACAGGAAAAGCACA
Organism: Oryza glaberrima; assembly: GCF_000147395.1. Lineage (NCBI taxonomy): Eukaryota > Viridiplantae > Streptophyta > Magnoliopsida > Poales > Poaceae > Oryza > Oryza glaberrima. Next base: position 10,950,430 of record NC_068334.1, on the reverse strand, counting down.
TTGCTTCATTGGTTGTTTCTAGGGGGGGAAAGGTGTCTCAGCTCAAGAAGAATTTGATGAAGACACGGAGAAAGAAGATGACAGATACTATGAAATTAAAATGAAAGGCAACATTTTCGGATGATGATGCTTCTCGACATGGCAAACACTACACAAGATGCGGTGCAAGCATTGTTAGATTAGATGATCTGAATAGCACTCCGCTTAATGATAGGGAGCGGTTGTGAGGATGAATCATTTAATGATGATTCTGAAGGTAATCTTGTCATAAGGCAAACTCCATATATGATCTTATACTCGCTCCGTTTTAAAATAGATGTGTCGACGTTTGATGTCGCGATTCCGGTATTTGCATAGTATGAGGATCGTTGGTACTAGGGTATATGCGAGACTTAGGTAAAAGAGACAGAGACGAGGATTTTTATACAGGTTCGGGCCCCTGAATTGTCAGGTAATAACCCTACTTCTGTTGGCCGAAGCCGGTCATTTCTCTTATTCACTATAATTACACCAGTAAAATATTTGGGGTAGCCTATCTAACTGTTGTCGACTTGGCGGTCTGAAGTACTGACTCGTAATCGATAAGAGGGTAATCTTCCTCCTTGAATCCGTGCCCGGCGAGATCAGAGACAGCACTAGATTCCTCTCTTTGGTTCCCGTAGGTACCATATGTGGTTTTCCTAGGTTTATCTCTGATGTCGATATCTGGCGGCTTGTCTTGGCGTATGTAGGCTTGTATTGGCTTGTGGCTTTGTGGCATCTATGTTGTCCGTATCCCCTCTCCTCCTAAGGGGTCTTGTATTTATACCCATAGGTGTCCCCTTGTCCAAGTAGAACTAGGAAAACCAATATGGATACAATCCGAGTAGTCATTTGTCGTTTCCATGTAGAACTCTATTCATCCTTCCTTATGCGGAACTTCTTCTATATCCGAAGACTATTTCCGTATAAGACATGGTATGTGGTGGGCCCTGCCGAGATTTAGTCGACTACTATTAGGTATGTGGTATCTATAACCCTGACAATATGACATCGTTGACTTTTGGACAAACGTTTGATCATCCGTCTTATTTAAAAATTTTATGTAAATACATAAGATATAAATCATGTTTAAAATAGTTCTAATGATAAAATAATTCATAACAAAAAAAATAATAACTATGTAATTTTTTTAGTAAGATGAATTGGTAAACGTTATCATTCGATTCATTGATCTTAAGAAAAGGTTAATGTCGAGGGAAGTCCCTCGATAGCGGGAGGTCGTGAGACCCCCCTTTCGTGAGTTCGGATGGGGGAAGGAGCTCATCTCTTAGAAATCTCGTATCCGCCCCTAGGGCTACTAGCTAGCTTGCACACAATAGAATTATACAGGTTCGGGCCGCTGAGAAGCGTAATACCCTACTCCTGTGTTTGGGATTATGGTTGAGTGTTACAAGGGTTCCTTAACTCCGAAGAGCTCTCTTGCTCTTCTTCTCCTAGAGTTCAGGTCTACTGAGCGTCGTCCCTCTTCTCGGTGGGCAAGGTCCTCCTTTTATATCTCAAGGGGATACCACATGCACCGCCTCTACCTACTCTTCTTTCGGATGGGGACCCACCCTATCTTGACCGGAACTCGACCCGTGCCTTCGCCTGGAAGCTAAGCCACAGCTTGTCCTTGAGTGGGGCCCAGCGCCGTCCCTCGCCTGACACGGGGGACCGCCCTGTCATTCCCCCATTAATGGATGAAGACTTGTGGTGGCCGCCGTCCGAATGACCCTCTGATGGGACGGGTCATACCTATCTCCACTCCGCCGGGAGCAGACGCGACGTGGGAGCACGGTTGTCGGTCTAGTCAGACGTGACCGGTGTCATGACCGGTCACAGACCGGTCATTCTTGATTATGGCGCGTCAAATTCGCACGCCGCACGTCTGCCTCACTGCATTAAATGCGACAGGGGGCAGTTGGGGCGTTGCACGCATTAATGGAAGCTCAACCTAGGCCCCCTCCTCGCTCGCTCCCCCCGCCAAATGGCGGCTGGGCGAGGGCCTCGGGGCAAAGCGGTGCAAGGGCCCGAGGGGCATGACGTGGCACCTCGAGGCCCCCCTCCCCCGGCCGCTCCAGCGGTTCGCAGGCTGCGGGGGTAGGACCAGGCTGTAGGGACACACGGCAGGATAGGAAGGTAGATTCCCCACACTTCACATACCCCCGGTCCCATATCTCCGATAGTTAAGAACCAAAATTTACTCTTTGAGTTTGAGTGAAAAAATGAAAATGCGAGAAAAAAAATGAAATCTCAGCCACGTAACAGTGCACCAATATTCTTTTTTTTAATTTAGGGCCAATTGTGGTTTTGCCCTTGTTTCAAGTTGCAATTGTGATTTTACCCCTATTTTTTAGGGTTTGTGTTTTTACCCTTGCTTTTTCAAGATGAAGCGGCCGTTTGGCCCCTAGTTTTGACGGTAGTTAAGTGGGGCCAGAATTTTCGAGTTAAACTCAAGGGGAAGGAAATAAAAAATGATTTTGCAATTTGTCAATGACTGTTATACCCCTGTTGAGCAAATCACTCAAGTAGCTGTGTGAATTGGGCTGGAAGCCATGCATTTCCATTCCCCATCCCAAAACCCTAGGATTTGGCGGCGGTGGTGGCTACGGCGACACGACCAAGCGGCGGGGAGGCACGCGATGCGGACGCAGGGGAGGAGTAGCAGGCGGCGGCAACCGCGGGGCACGTTGCCGGGGCTGCGGTCCGACGCGAAAGAGGAGGCGCGGCGGGGACAGCGGGCCGGCGCAGAGGAGGCACGCTAGCGGCCGACCGTCGACGGGGCTGCAGGCTAGCGCTACTGGAGGCAAGAAGGCGCAGAGGTGGCGGGCGGGCTCGCGCGCGACCCGACGGCAATCTTCTGATTTTCGGTGCAGTATTGACAGTGAACACGTCGGCCACGACATTTTGCTGCTAGGTGCATCCGCCAAAGAGGAAGGCGTCACGCCTCATACGAATCCTGCGCCTCCTCGTTGGATCCCAGCTTTGCTCTACGGCCAAGAAAACGGACAATATGCCACTCTATAAAATGGATTGGGATAAAATACCACTCAATACAATGCACCGGATAAAATACCACTTAATACGTTGTCTACTGGATGAAATGCCACTTTGGAGATTTTTGTGCCCAAAATGCCCCTAGAGAGAGAGGGAACCGAGGGAGACGGGAGGGCCGGCCGGGCGGCGCAGAGGCCTCGCCAGGCGGCGGCGGCGGCGGCGGTCGGCTGGCGAGGGGAGGAGGATAGGGCGATGGCCAGCTGGGGGAGGAAGAGGCAACGACAGGGGGAGGAGGAGGAGGCGACGCGGGGGGAGGAGCGTCGGGGAGGGCCGGCCAAGCGGCGCCGGATGCCTCGCCCGGGGACTACGGGGGGAGGAGTACAGGGCGGAGGAAGAGACACGGCGGTGGAGCCTCATACCGTCATCCCCGTCGTCGCCCAGCCGCTGCTCGCCGTGCCATCCTCCTCCCCCCGTCCTCCTTCCCCTGTCGGCGCCCTCCCCCGATGGAGCCGACGCAGTCCTCCCCCCTTCGGTGGTGCCGTCCTCCTCCCCTTCTCGCCGCCCTCCCCCGCGCGCTCGCTGCCCGCCGGCGACGAGCATGGCCGCTGTCGTTCCTCTCTCCCTCTCTCTCCACGGTAGGGGTATTTTGGTCTCAAAACTACTCAAAGTGACAATTAGCTATTAAGTGGCATTTTATCCTTTGCACTCTAATGGATGGCATTTTATCCTTTGCACTCTAATGGATGGCATTTTATCCTTTGCAATCTTGTGGAGTGGCATATTGTCCGTTTTTTTCCTTTCTTTCTACCACTAAATTAACACCGTTAAGTCCTTTTAATAGAGTAGGGGTAAACTGAAGCTTCAGTTTGAAAACACAAGAGTAAAATCACAAACCCTAAAAAAAAGAAAGGGTAAAATCATAATTGCAACTTGAAACAGGGGTAAAATCATAATTGCAACTTGAAACAGGGGTAAGAACACAATTGCCCCTCTAATTGTAGGACCTAGGGCTAACTATCGAGCCGGTTTTATGGCAACCCTTTCACTAACATTTTCGACATTAACGAAATGCCACTATTCACAATGCTTCTTTGATTCAACAGCTGATGTATTAAAAAAAACGGAGGTACTATCTGATAGCAAAGCAGGTGTTCCCTTATTTCAGTTGGGAACGAGGTCTAATTAGGAGGTGGAGGCAGTTCAATTAAGATGGTAATAATCAAGCATGACCTGGTACAAAAGTGGTGCATTAATCTCAAGAAGGGTGATGGTAATAGGTGCAGGGCTAAGATCAACTGGAGCAACTGTCCATATGTCCTACTTTCGTCACATAACAGTATTACAGAGTTCACACCTGAGCACCGATGTTGCAGTTATACATGTCCACCTAATTTGAAGAAGAGGACTTCTACGGAATAATTGGATCAACACTTACACTGTACAATAAGCTCGTAAATGTAATTCATCAATCTCACGGGATATCTTGGAAGTTTAAAGTTCATAAGTGCCGGGTTGTTTGATAATTGTACCCCTCAACTTAAATCTCTGCAAATTACCCAGTCGATTGAAGTCATCAGGAATTTGTTGGACACGGCATTTCTGAGCATCTACAATTTGTAAATTCTGGAGTCGCCAAAAAGATCGAGGAAGCTCTTCGAAAGTACAATCGCTGATATTCAGGTACCGGAGAAGCTTCAGGTTGCCAATGTTCTCAGGCAGAGAGTTCAACTCACAGGACAGGAAACCCAGCATTCGTATTTTGGTAAGTTCTTCAAACCAGTACTTCGCTACAGCAGTAAGTATGTAAGTCTCAACACCATGGCACACAATGGAGCGCAGCGTTTTGTACTTGCATACCATTCTTAGGTTGGTTTCACTGAGACTACTACTGCCAATTATTGAAAGATGGCGAACGCCTTGAGGGATTTTCGTCAGATCAGTTTCGCCTTTTACAATGAAGCACTCGCGCTCAGAAACCAGTTGTGCCATATCATGGATCAGCTTATGCATGACATGCTTGGAATCCGTTGGGCTGCTTGATTCCTTCTGAAGAAGAGATCTATGCAGTAGATCCTCAAAATATCGATATCCATCGCTTTCTAGCTTGCCACCCTTGCAGGACTCAACTAACCCAGCTGCTATCCAACTGTTCACCAGAGTATCTTTGTCAAACTGATGGTTTTTAGGATACATGGAGCAAAACAAAAAACAGTTTCTCAGATGGGAAGGTAGATACAGATAGCTCAAGCGAAGGACTGGCAAAATGTCATATTTCTCCTGTTTCAGCTCCCACAATTCACTTCCTGCGATCTGATTCCAGTGCTCTCTATCCAGCATAGGCTTCAGTAAACGTCCAAGAGTTTCAGCAGCTAAAGGGCACCTCTTCAGCTGTGGAATTATCCTTTTCCCAATGGGATTTAGTTCTGGATTAACACCGCAGCGATCTGAGCCAAATGCACACGCCTCAAAAAATTCATCGAAAATGGTAGGCGGCAGACCTTCCAGTCGGAAGTGCCTGTTTTCATTCACTAGATCAGCAACCCTTTGAGACCTTGTCGTCAAAAGAATCGCACTACCTTGTTGGGCAGACTTTAATGGCTCAAGGAAATTCTGCCATCTGTTGTCCTGATTGGCATATACATCGTCCCACACATCATCAAGAACAAGCAAGAACCTAAACTTGACAATACTTTCGGTGAGACTCTGCTGGAGGTTACACAGATTATCAGACTGCATCCAATTTGCAAGAGCAAACTCTATGAACTCCTTAGTTAATCTCTTGACATTGAAATCATCCGAGACAGAAATCCAAATCCTGACATCAAAATACCCCTTGACCCTCTCATCATTGTAAACTTGCCGAGCCAAAGTAGTCTTCCCAACACCACCAATGCCAGATATTGCTAAGACAGTTACATTGTCAGATGCAATTTCCTGATTGCTGCATGATCCGACACCGCTGTTCCGCCTGTTCCTCTTGCTAGCCGAAGCGGTTTCGCCTTTGATTCGCCGCTTGTGTGGCCGTGCTGAGCAGATCTTCACCCCGAGTAACTCGAGCAGCTCATTCACCTCATCCTCAAGGCTGCGGAACTTGGATTTGTCATAGAAAGAGGTCATGGCCGGCCTCAGCAGCTTGCCAATCTGATGCGGCTCGGAGCGAGCATGGCGGTCAATGACACCCTCAAGCGTGTTCCTCAGGCAGTTGAGATCATCCAAGATCTCCCTCACCGTGTTGCCGCTGGCGATGCTCTGCAAGAAATCGTCCCCGGCCTTCTCCGCGGCGGCGTCCTGACCCAGATCCAGTTGGAGCTGCTGCTGGTGATGGTGGTGGTGATTGAACTCCTCGAGGAGGTCGTAGGCGTCGTGCACCCTGGCCTTGAGCTCGGGGAGGAGCTTGGCCACCTCCTTGTCGTCCTTGACGAAGCTGAGCCACTCCGCATGGTGGATCAGATCCGGGAGCTGGAGCATGCAGTAGTGGAGCTGCTTCATCTTCGCGTCCTCCCCTTTCCACTGCAGCTGCCTCCTCTCCGCCTCGTCCCCTTGCCGCCGACGCCTCCACCGGGATAGCAGCAACGACGCGGCGGAGAAGGCCGTGCCGAGGAACTCGAACCATTCGTTGGCGTTGGAGACGATGGACGTCGCCGACAGGAACAAATCCATGGCCGCCGGCCTCAGCATCGCCATGTAACTGCTAGCTCGAAACCCCCAAACCTACCAGCATCAACAACTAGTTTCTTCCACCGCAAAAGCTGCAAAGCACCCTTGATTTTGCTCGAATCCCCCTCTGCTCTTTCCAAGCTTCCATTGCGCAAGCAAGATTATGGTGGGATTAGACACTTTTTGCGGCTTATTATACTCAGAAAATGTGAAAAATTTAATTCAACGCATTGCTAGGCGGTAAGCCGATTTGTAAGAGAAAAGTTCTTGGAAATTAATTACCTCTTTCGATCGGATACATCAGCTCGCCATAGAGGCTCCTGCCCCCCTTGTGTTTAATGAGTTCATTCCGCAGTGATGAATCAGTAATAAGATGGAGTTGACCGCATTGATGGAGTCCACCAGGGAAAGGGAGGAACAGAAGTGGACTACTACAGAATTTTTGTCTATTGCTGTGGTCCCTGAAGTAGGGGAACTAGAAAACAGCTAGAAGCTCGTGTAGCTCCATATTGATTTGTGCTCCTTAATTGCCATCTCTTCGTGTTTCCTATTATAGGTCACCTTTTAATCGATAAAATTTGCCACAGGACACGTAAAAAACGTATAATTGGTTAGAAGACACCATGAAAACGTGACACGGCTGATGGAAACTGTAAAAAATGTGTAATTGGTTGTAGGACACCGGTCGCATTATTTTATTATTTCTGGGTCTAAAGAGGTGAGATTTTTTTAAATGCCCGGATTGCCCCTTTTCTTTCCTTCCTTTTCTCCTTCTCTTTGCCTCTTTTCCCCTTCTTGTTGATTTCGCCGGGAACGGCATAGCAGCCTCAAAGCTGCGGTGGGGCGAGGTCGGCGCGGCGTGCTGCGGCGACACCGGCAGTCGATGGCATGGCGTGACCATGGAGGCGCGGTGTCCGTCCAGATCGATGGCAGGCGGCCAACGACAGTGCCAGTGCGGCGGGGCGCGGCTAGGTGGCAGCACCAAGCATAGGCGGGGAGGCTACGATGGGTCCCGGCTTGGGTCTCGGCGTCACGACTTGGATCCCGGTATCACCACTACTACAATGCTAGTGCCCTCGCTCCCTGCGGTGCGCTCGACAAGTGCCACGTTGCCGCTGACCGCGCCACAGCTGTTGCCGCGGCTATGGCTTTTTTCACCTTTCGCCGCCGCTCCGCCATGCGTCGCGCGCACTCGCCTTGGACGGTCGCCTCGTCGTGCAAGCTCATGTTGCTCGACCCAACCTCTCCCGACCACAAGCTCTTCGTTGACAGAGTGACCATGCACGCCCAACACGACGAGCTGAGGAGGCTATTCTCCAGGTTCGGCAAGATCGAGAGGGAGAAGATGATAAGGGCAAAACTGTCATTTTACGTTGTTTCTCTCTCATCAATTGACTAAATATTATATTTTAATGTGTCCAGTGTCCTGTCAGGGTTATGGATACCACATACCTCATAGTAGTCGACTAAATCTCGGCAGGACCCACCACATACCATGTCTTATACAGAAACAACCTTCGGATATAGGAGGAGTTCCGCGTAACGAAGGATGAATAGAGTTCTCAATGGAAACGACAAGGACTAATCGGATTGTATCCATATTGGTTTCCCTAGTTCTACTTAGACAAGGGGACACCTATTGGTATAAATACAAGGCCCCTTAGGAGGAGAGGGGACACAGAACAACAGAAGTCACAACATACAAGCCAACATGCGCTAAGACAAGACGCCGGATATCGACTTCAGAGATAAGCATGACTAGTCCCCTACGGTGTCTACGGATACTGTCAGGAGAGACATAGCGCATTCTTTGATCTCGCCGGATGCGGATTCGAGGAGGAAGGCTACCCTGTTGTCGACTACGAGTCAGCACTTCAGACCGCCAAGTCGACGACAGTTAGATAGGCTACCCCAAATATTGTACTGGTGTGATTATGGTGAATAAGAGCAACGACCGGCTTCGGCCAACAGGAGTAGGGTTATTACCTGACAATTCATGGGCCCGAACCTGTATAAAAATCCTTGTATCTATCTTTTTTACCTCAGTCTCGCATATATCCTAGTACCAACGATCCCCATACTATGCAAATACCGGAATTGCGACATCAAACGTCAACAGTGGCGCGCCAGGTAGGGGGATTTTTGGTGCTTAAAGGTTTTCGACGATATGAGTTTAAGAGATGGATTCTCCGACAACAAGCTACTCGACGACTTCGGCTATGGAGGATCTAACTTGACCAGAGTACGTGCCCTGACAAGATCAGAACCATCGTCGTCAACAACTTGGTCTATCAAGATCATTCAAGCCTCAAGCTCCGCGGCGTACCAAAAGATGTCAGATCACATGATATCGAACGAGTACGCAGCAAGGTAATTAGGAGATTGATTTTTTAAATTGATCTACTAATTCCGTAGATACATCCGGCATGTATCTACAAAGGTATGCAATATTTTACACACAATTTACCGTACCTATTTTCAGATATTGTCAGATCAATAATTTATTATGTTTACCTAGAGCGTGTTTTTTATACAATGTCTATTGCGCGACCCCCGATGTTAAATCGACTACGGTCTAACGCTGGGGGCTCGCTCTATTTTCTTCTGTATAAATCATGCTTGTTTACGGTCTACATAATGCCTGACATTTATATCTGCTCGTTATATCCTGATAATACTAGAAGATCCATGTAGTTTTTTAGTACATACTCAATATTCTCTGCTATATATCTTGCCTTCTAGAAAATATTTTTCAGGAACAATTGAGCACTCGAGTAGGTTGCGGTCGAGTACACCCCATTATCGATAACGATCTCGACAAATGCAGAGTTGTCGCGCCTAACCTACTAACGAAGACCGACGACCTATCTCATAGCGCCGGCTATGGCTGGGCTATTTAAGAAAAGGGTTGTTAACGGATAATTGCTCGCGAACGATGTCGGCTTGATCACCCGACATGATCGCGGACGGACATCCGGATATGCTACGAGTTTGGTATGTGAGTCATGCTGGCCACATGAGATGCACATGTAATAAACCAACTCTAGCACCTCTATTGGTGTTCGAGAGATAATTCTACCCGCTCGCTGGTTCTCGAACCGGTAAATCGTAGCAATCTCTCGCACCGCAACTTCCATTGGTGTTCAAGAGATAATTCTACTCGTTCACTGGTTCTCGAACCGGTAAATTGTAGCAATCTCTCGCACCGCAACTTCTATTGTTGTTCGAGAGATAATTCTACTTGCTCGCTGGTTCTCGAACCGGTAAATCATAGCAATCTCTCGCACCGCAACTTCCATTGGTGTTCGAGAGATAATTCTACTCGCTGGTTCTCGAACTAGTAAATCGTAGCAATCTCTCGCGCCTTAACTTCAGATAGTCGAGGTACGACTACAGCAATAGCGCAGCGGTCCTCGCACCACGACTTCAGATGGTCAAGGTACGACTACGACTGGTCTTCGACAGCAGCGTAGTGGTCCTCGCACCACGGCTTCAATCGGTCGAGAGATATGGCTACTCCTGGTTCTCGGACCAGTAGGCTATAGCGATCTCTCGCACCTCTACTTCTAGTGGTCGAGTTAAGGCTACACCTGGTTTTCAACCAGTGGTGTAGCGACTCTCCCACTACCTTTACTTCAAGTGGTCGAGTTACGACTACTTTTGGCGTTGGAGACGATGGACGTCGCCGACAGGAACAAATCCATGGCCGCCGCCGGTCTCAGCATCGCCATGCCAACAAAATCCACTGTAACTGCTACTAGCTTGAAACCCCCAAACCTACCAGCATCAACAACTGGTTTCTTCTTCCACCACCGAAGCTGCAAAGCACCTTTGATTTTGCTCGAATCCCCCCCCCCCCCCCCCCCTGCTCTTTCCAAGCTTCCATTGTGCAAGCAAGATTATGGTGGGATTAGAGACTTTTTGCGGCTTATTATACTCAGAAAATGTGAAAATTTTAATTCAATGCATTGCTAGGCGGTAAGCCGATTTGTAAGAGAAAAGTTCTTGGAAATTAATTACCTCTTTCGATCGGATACATCAGCTCGCAATAGAGGCGCTTGCCCCCCTTGTCTTTAGCGAGTTCATTTGACCGCATGATGGAGTCCACCAGGTAAAGGGAGGAACAGAAGTACTACAGAACTATACAGAACTATTGGAAGGCAACTACACGTCGGACGTTCGAACCGGTGGGAAAATCAGACGCCCACATTATATTAACATCAGTATGTATGCATGCATGCAAACTACTTTACACTACATTTTCTCTTAAATTATTTATCCAAATGATTACACTATAAAATTCGTTGCAATTAAATCTTTGAAACAAGACCACACATGGATTTATTCTGGCGAAAAAAATAGCTTATTATTGAATCTATTATTATATACTAAAAGTCTATTAAACTTCCTATAAACGCTCTCAAGCCACCACGTGGCACTTCTACAAACGCTTCTAGATCACCACGTGGCAATATTTAATCTCACCATCGATTTTCACTTAAATCGGTGGACCCAATAATTTAGACCATTAGATTAGATTAGATGTATTGTATTTAAAAGAAACAAATACCTTACCATTCACGGGAAAAAGAAAACAAAAACACAAGTACTATATACCGTATATAGGTACGTACATGCGTAAGACTAAAAAAACAATCAATCTTACCTACTGTTTATAAAAAGAAAAACTATGCATAGATTTACTATAGAAAACAATAAAGCTAAAAAAATATACATACGTAGTAACATTAAAAAAATCGATTATCTTTAAAATAGAGTTTTCTACTATTTAAAGATAAAATCTATTACTCTATAAATTTAAGCAAATATCACCATCGATTTTCACTTAAATTGGTGAACCCAATATTTTAGACCATTAGATTTTATTAGATGTATTTATTTTAAAAATGTATACGGTAAACATAAATAGTCTGTACGTACATACAATCTGAGAAAAGAAGTGAAGTTTACCTACTGTCCTTCGGAAAAGGAAAAATCTACTCGGGGTGGTCTTTTGAAATAGTATTACCTACTATTTAAAGATAAATATATTACACTACAAATTTACGTAAATATACGTAGTTAAACTAAATTTATATTATAAATATAAAATATCCCATCAATAATCTTTATTCGTTCTTTCTTAACATATGAGGCTATTATATATAATAATTAATGCAATGATAATCTTTATTTCATATCATATTTTACGGTGTCAAATATCACTTGACGAATATACAACGCTAATTTAAATCTACAGTTGTAAAACTGAAAACAACACGATTTAGTTGTTTCATTTTACACCATTATATTAGATTTATTATTGAAAAATAATGCATTTCTCCTATATACGGATACATCAGAAATATATAAATAATGCTTACATATCGCTTGACGGAAGGACAAAAAAAGTACTTATGATAAAGCTAAAACAATCGGCCATCTTTAAAAAAGAATTTTCTACAATTTAAGGATAAAATATAATAATCTTCGAATTTATGCAAATGTAAATATATAATATCCAATCAATGCTTTTAAGCGTTCTATCTTTTAAATTATTTTAAAATTATCCAATTTGTGATCCAGTTGTATTCCTTTAAATAAATAAACTATTAATATCTATAGCCCTAAATACATCACAAATATGGAGCCGACAAGTAATAATTAATGTTATAATAATAATTTCACATCATATTTTAGGTGTAAGAAACCACTTGAAGAATATACGACGCTAATTTAAATGTACATCTGTATTATCCAAAATACTAAAGGTGTCTCATGTGATTAGAAACAACAGGTGTTGAAAACTCTAACATGCACTACACTATAGATATTTGTCAAAGTATAATACCGTAATTTGGATTATCATGGTAGTATTTAAAAAATCACTATCTCTCAGTTAAATATAGATTCTTCTATTGTTTTGGGATAAAATTTAACTCCTTCGATTTATGTGACGGAGGGAATATAAGTAATATAAGTCTATCTTTGATTAGATGAAGTAGTATCATTAGATATATTTTTAATAGAAAATATCTTTCATTAATATATAATAAAAATAAATGTTACTTAAAGTCATCTATAGCATACAAAATAAAAAATGATATATAAAGTAGGGAAACTCCAAAAATTTAAAAGAAAGAATCACACATAATACATATAGATATAAACTAACTCCATTATTGTGACATATTTTTTCTAATAAATTTGAAGATATACAGTTTCAAAGTAATACACCCAAACCAGTTATTAACGAACATACGTTTAAAATAGAGTCAAAAAATATTTCAAAAATATGATCCACTCATAAACATTCATAATAAAAGTTCAAACAAGATTAAACAACATGCCCGCGCATACGTGTGGGCTACCTTCCTAGTTATTTTTAAATGTTGTACGCTGTTCCACCAAGTATATCGGAATTGTTTCACTAAATAGATCGGAAATGTTTCAATTATTTAAATCAGACCGGTTTCACCTTATATAAAAATAATATTTCAACAAATAGCGAAAGAATGTTTCAGTTCACTGCAACATTTGATCCATACATAGTGAAACATTATAAGTATACTAGGTGGAACATTTTTGGTGGAACAAAAAAATGAAACGAATTCTCTTAATAGAGGGTTTCCATAATATGTAGGTGATTTGTTGCAAAAGAATGTTTCAATTCATTGCAACATTAGATCTATACATAGTGAAGCACTGTGGGTACATTAGGTGAAACATTTTTTGTGGAACAAAAAATAAAACGAATTCCCTTAATATAGGGTTTCCAAAATATGTGGGTGATTTGTTGCAATGGAGTATATGTGTGTGAAGACACGTGGCAAGTGGCAGGGACACGTGGTAGGCCCAGGGGGCACGTGCGCGCGTTTTGGGGAGGGGGGAAGCGACCGATTTTGCTCCCTCCCCCCAAGCGACCGGGCGGGAGCATTCCCAGAACTATTGCTGTGGTCCCTGGACGTGAAGCAGCTCGAAGCTAGTACTTCCTCCATTTCAGTTATAAGATGTTTTTTACTTTGGTCAAAGTTAAACTGCTTTAAATTTGATTAAGTTTGTAGAAAAAAGGTAACATTTTCAACCCAAGATAAATTTATTATGAAAATATATTCAATTATTGATTTGATAAAACTAATTTAGCATTATAAATATTATTATATTTGTGTATAAACTTAGTCAGAATTATTTTTATATTTTCTATAATTTTTTAAACTAAAACAATTGAGTATAAAAAATCAAATTAAAAGTGACCTATAATATGAAACATAATATGAAGAGATGGCAATTAAGGAGCACAAATCAATATGGAGGTACTCGCTCCATTTCAGGTTATAAGATATTTTGACTTTGGTCAAAGTCAAACTATTTCAAGTTTGATGTTGTAGATGTTACTTATTTTTTTCTACCAATTTAGTTAGATTTAAAGAAGTCCGGTAAGAAAAAAAACAAGACTTATAATATGAAATGAAGCGAGTATTAAACTTGGCCTCGAAGTGGCATGTTTGATAGAATTTCAGCTCCAGCTCATCTTTTTTAGAGTTAGAACCCAGTCAAATAGTTTGGAGCGGAATGGACTACTATCATAATAATTATGAATTTTTTTTACTAAAATTCACATAAAAATAATAATCATCGGTGGCGCTAATACGCGCGTTGCGCGGGGAATATTAGTTCAAGGCTTCGAGCGCCACACAACACTCCCTCCTTCCGATTTTCCTTTTTTACCACCCCACCTTCCATGTTTCTTTTTTTTCTTTTTCATCTCATCCATGCTTCGTCAAAGGACCCAGTAAAATATTAACCATCTAGATTTTTTTTGTTTTTCGTTCCTTCTCTCCAGTTTTTCTATTTTCATGTTTTAGTAAAATATTTATAGTCTAGTTTTATTTTCGAGTTTTCTGTTTTTCTATTGTCTCCCTACGTTTTAAAAGTAATGAATTTACTCTATGGAGTTTTCCATTTACTCCTAGCCTCCCACATCTGCTCATCCAAAAGAAACACATTTACTCGCATAAATGCCCCATTCAAAAGTAGCAAATTTACTTGCACGAATGTGCCCACATGTACGACACTATTCCTAGATGGTCGTAAAAGAATTATTACCGTATTACAACCTAGTAATTATTTTACCAGTGTTATATATATTATTTAGACTCCGTGGTCTATGAGTAAAACAACTACCTCCTTCCTCTTGATATAACCCACGATCTTGTAGCCACCGTGTAGTAATATGTTTACTGATGTGTTCATACACAGTACTAGAGTCAAAACTGATACTAAGTGTATTGTTAATTTGTATGACAAAATGGCCGTAGGAATGAAAAACGTACACGCTCAATCACACATGAGTGGTAAATTACTCACATGTGAATCAAACTAGAAAAGAAAAAAAATAATTCAGCCAAAAATCCATCGTGAAGCTGGGATCCTGGAGGCTTTGCTGGATCTTGCTATAAGGCTAGAGAGGCTGGTCTATATCTTGTGACTGGTAGTGGAGAGGGCAACCGGGTGGCGAACGATAGTCGACGATGGAATCATGGAAGGATGTAGCAGCGTGGTATAGAGATGAACTCGACGTTGCGCAGTAGCAGATATCCATCATCTAGAAAGCATGAAAAATGCAAAAACATGCTCGTTCATGTCATAGAGATGAAGAGCAAAAGAAAAATAGTAAACAACATCCATCACCAGCGGACTCCACCCTTAGGGGCTTACCAAATTTCACTGTTAATACATGCCCCCCAATTTTGGAGTATGAGAACTCATGCTTCAAAATTATCTTCTGTCTGGTCTTGATAACTCCAAAATCGATCTTCCCTTTCTTCTTGCAATCGGCTTTCATGAGTCGACACTGTTTGCATTAGATGAGCCAGACTGTCAAACTCGTGGCAAAAGAATCTATCTCTGATTGGTGCTGACAATCCTTGGAATGAAGGTGCTGCTAGTTGCTCATCACTTAGGCTAAAATTATAACATCGGCTGCGGACATTACGAAATCTATGAAAATATTCCATAGCCGATTCTCCCTCTTGCTGCTCAACGGATATTAAGTCTGAAAGCTTTAACTGATCGATGCCAGCAAAAAAGTATGTATGAAACTACTTTTCCAGATCGTCCCATCCTTTCATAGAGTTTGATGGTAAATAAGAAAACCATGTGAAGGCCGATCCAGTCAAAGACAGTGGAAACAATCTAACTTTCAGAGCTTCCTCAGTCGATGCTTCCCCACATTGTGCTAGGAATTGGCTGATGTGTTCCATTGTAGATATATCACCTTGCCCTGAAAATTTGGAGAAGTCTGGAACCTTGTATCGGTGTGGTAATGGAACCCTATCAAACCACTCAGGATATGACAGCCGATACGCATAAATTTGTTCCTTGGGTTTAAGTCCAAACTGCTCCTCTATTAACTTTGCAATTCCATCGGCCAAATCTTCTCCATACTGATGTCTTTGAATTCCTTCTGGCCGATATTGTTGATATCCCTCATCATGCTGATACTGATATGTTTGCCCCCCGAGCTGATATTGTTGTTGTTCTTCATTCTGCCCCCCGAGCTGGTGTCTTTGAACAATTAAGTCATCAACTGTCCTTTTGATCAAATTTTGCAATGTATCCGCCAAAACTTCAGGTAGATCGAACAAGGCACAATGAACTGCTTCATCTAATGTAGCTTGAAATGTTTCAACCATCGACTTAGGAGATTGTTCCTTCTTAGCATTGACTTCCTCCTCAGACATGTTGGGTGCAAAACTCGTGTCCCACCGGACGTGCCAAAAATGTGTTGATGCGAAAAATACACACTGGCCTAGGAGATCTGCATAGCTCTAGTGCAGGTCCAAAACTTGATGAGATGCGGGCGTGCCAGTCGTTTGATCCTGCAACTGTCAAGATATGCAAATAATAGATCAATGACCCGATCGGCTGACAATCCGATGAAGTGGTTCCAGGTGATAGCTAACATTAGCCGATGTCGATGAGATTTTGAGCAATCAGCTGTATGTCTAATGTAGATAATGATATAACGACAATCGGCTGATGATAATGAAATATAACAATAATACAATCCAATAGAAACTAATCGGCTAACAATGACATGATAGAATAAGCACAGATATGAAGCATAAAATAAGCACATCGGCTGGAGGTTCGATGTCATAAAATCCACACGATTAGAATAAATAGTGAAACCTTTGTTGCGATCGGCTAAACCCAACTTGTATGTAATCCTTATAAACTGATGCAACGTCCAGATAACTTATCGGCTAGCACCCCGATAAAACACTAGCATGAACCTATCGGCTCAACAAGATTTATATTATCAACAACAATCTAGTAGGTCGAACCTAACCGATACAGCACGAGATTGTATATGATAATCTAATACTCGATGTGCCGATAGATCTGTCTAATGTGATGGATATAACAAATCTATTTAGAACAACATTGTGATTGTAGATATATATTAGCTAAGATAGAACATCGGACCTAACCGAGACAGTCCCAACTAAACCGATGCGTGTCTAAACACAATGTAATTAGAGATAGAATTGGGATATTAGGTGGGCAGAGCGATCCAAGAGATCGAGCGATGTAGACTTGAACAAAACCAACGTAGCTGATAGATTCGCCAGGGCCCGCGGAACGTAGGACTTACCCCTTCGCCGGAGATCGAACTGAACCGATGCAGCCCCGCGTCAGGTGCCAAATTCCACCGGTTGAATAAGTAAAAACCTCAGAAAAAGGGTGTCGATGCGCTGAGAGTAGTTGTATTGATCTGTGTGATATCTTACAATGACCCCGGGTGTACATATTTATACCCATGGAGAGATAATAGTCCTTGTAGGATAAGAAAGAAACTTTACTAAAAATAAAAGGAAAACATGAAGTGCTTATAGGACACTAAACACACTTTCCTAAGGATAAAAGGAAACTAACAAACTATTCCTAATTAATAGATAACTTGCCACGCCGCATCCTCCTTGAACTCGGTCACTTCTGGATAAGCTTCCTTTAATAGATTAATTTCCTTAACTGAATATAGCAGGAATCCGACTATAGGTGATGTGATAATCCTCTTAGGGGCTTACCAAATTTCACTGTTAACACCGGCGTCCAGCTGCGAGGCCCGAAGCAAGGGCCTTCACCCTCAACCGCCGTCGGCCACCGCCATCAACCGCCACGATGTTGTCGTCCTTCTACATGGTGCGTCACCGATCTATGGGCTGGGATGGTGGATCGATTCAGATAAAAAAAAGGAAAAAGTGAAGTGGGGCGAGAGTGGTTGGGTAGGTACGGGAAAAATATAATATATACCAGAAGCAGAAAAGTTGTTTTATTGAAGTAAACCATTTACTCCGATGATTGTGGGAGCAGGATGATGGGACGTGAGGTGGAATCGGAAGGAGGGAAGTTGTTTTTATCGAAGTAAATCGTTTACTCCGATAACGGTGGGAGCGGGATGACGGGAAGTGGGGTGAGATGGACCTGGGCTGATACATATTTGACGCTCGAAATACTTGTAGTATCTCTAAAAAAAATGAGGTGGAGCAGTAAAAAAGTAGTTTTTTTTTCTCCTACAATTACTGTAGCAATTTCCATTCTGCTCGCTAACAACTAGTTTCAATTGGGCTTATAAATCAAAATTTGAGTATGAAAACTTAATTTTTCGAATTGATTTCATGGCCTTTTTCATCGTAATATTTTATCGGTATTTTGAATAGCTAAGTTCACATATAAAAAAATAGTAAAATACACTAGCGGTCTGTAAACTTGTGCAAGTGTGTCAACTTGGTCCCCCAAACTTTTAAAATGTCTTTTTGAGTCCCTCAACTTATCTCATGTGTCATATATATCCAAACGGGCTCCAACCCGCTCCATGTGCTGATGTAGCATGCCATGATGGCATCTATGTGTCAGTACAAGCCATATGTCAGTCATATATAGAAAAATTAAAAACATATTTTTCTCCTCTCTTTTTTCATTGATTTTTTGAAAATTAAAAACATTCTTTTCTCCTCTCTCTCTCCCCTCTCTTTTTAATTTTTTCTATGTGACTGACATGTAGATCCCACTGACACATAAGCATCACTGTGGCATGCCACATCATCATACGGAGCGGGTTGGAACCCATTTGGACCTATACAACACTCATGACAAGTTCGGTGACCCAAAAATACATTTTGAGAGTTTAAGGACATGTATGACTATACATCCTTACAAGTTTAAGGACCCCGTACAATTCACTCTTAAAAAAATTACTAATAGATTATCTTTTAAGTTGGTAATAAACAATTCAGATAAGAATATACATGTATAGGCGAAAGGATGAGGCCATGTCCATTCAACTTATTAGAACCCTCCATCGTCCTCCGGCCCCAAGACCTGCAAACCAGACCGGTGCTGTTCATATCAATTTCACCTTTGATGAACTCACCTAGGTTGGACATCTTCTCTCCTTCCTTTTGTTTCCCGGTGACCGAATTTCCCACAGAAGTAAAGATTCTCGCATGGAGGTGGAGACGTCGTCCAGGACGGACGAGAGAAGCTCGGCAACTCGCCACCGCCGCCACCACTGCAGCAGGCCAGCAGCCTCCCTGGTGGCGCCACCCCCGCCCTACCCATCACCACCAACCAAAGAAGAAGAAAACTTCCCTCCCCGTCACACCAGGCGATCATTATTCATTAATCGATTAATTAGTTTGACTGTTTATTGGTATTTGGTTAATGAATCGACTAAGCAGTACCAGTGACGATGTATATATGGAGATCCTGACAACACGGAGGTGATAGCGCTGTCGCTGCAGACGCTGCTGGCGACGAGCAGTTCGTGTGCGAGACTGCGAGGTGTGCAGCAAGGGGTTCCAGCAGGACTAGAGCCTGCAGCTGCACCGGCACGGCCACAACGGCACAACCTGCCGTGGAAGCTGAAGCTGAAGCAGAACCTGTTGCAGGTGCAACGTGTCAGGAACAGGGATTCAGAAATGGGGAAAACTGAAACTTCTGAAGATATTCAGAGATAAGACTGAA